>NW_020273620.1:1454255-1493906 GCF_003268045.1 Sipha flava | reverse complement strand
TGTGTGTGTGTGTGTGTGTGTGTGTGTGTGTGTGTATGTGTGTGTATTTGTATTTGTGTAAATTAACTCTGCGAAACACTTTATATGGAATGACACGTATCTGGTGGATGTATGCACGGAGAATTTGATTTGTTTTGTAAATTGTTTGATAAATATAATAATATTAGGTAATATCAAATACAATCGATTGAAACTTATACACTGATATTTAAACAGAATTCTTTCAACTAACAAAGACGATTTGTTCTTATGAACAATCGTTTATCGAGTACCGAAATACGTTTAAATCCCACGACTATAGAACCTTTTCACAATTGATTGATAAAATACTAACTTACGTTTCTTTTAGGCACGATTTAATTCTGTTAACTAGATGTAGATCGTTGTAGTAATGTGATGTATATATATTTTATAGTAAAAATATCTAAGGAGTACTCTTCTTCGAAATACTCTATAAGACCAGTGTTATAATGTGAGTGAGTGGAAACCATTTATTTGGCAAGCGTCGAGAGTAAGTATAAGTATCTATTTTATAGGAGGTTAGAGTACGATTACTTAATCATAAAATTAATTTCATTATTTACAAATAATAATCATTTCATAAAACTGCTGTATTTTACAACACACGTTTTGAATGAGGAAAAAACTTTTTTATGGTGGTAGGATAATATTCCAAGTCCCTGTCTATAGGGACGTATTATACAGAACGAAGCTTAAGCCCCAGTTTTTTTTCATCATTTATTTCACGTTGATAATAATCATAAATCCTGAAAAAAAAATCTGCTCCCTAGTGTAACGGCTGCAGTGGCAAGTGTTTATAATAGAATAGTTGATAATAATAATAGCTGGGTTGGACTGTAGTGACGGCCAAAGCGTCGTAATAAACGGGTGCTCATCGCTACCAGAACAAATATATTATTATTATTATTTTTATTATATACTTTATACACGCTAGGAACCGTGAATGCTGGGCAACTGCAGCGGGTCGTCGTTTGCAATTATTATATAGTCCGTGTATATCAGCGCACGGGTGGATTAAAGTAGTCTTTCAACAATAATGCTCGCGAAATCCCTTCAGAAGGATTTTCGCCACGTGTTTGTAAATAATATGATACAATATAATATAATAGTAGTTGTTCCCGGTCAGTCTATATTTTACCGAACACCGGTTGATAGCACACCGCGAATCGATATTTGAAGTCGCGGGGGTATGTTGTCGATCCTGTGAGTGCATCAAAGAGAAAAACAGACAGATAAACGAAGATAAAATATATTTAAATAAACAGGATTAATATAATATACCAGTGATGTCTAACCACGCAGGCCACCAAATATAAAAGTACAAATAAAATCAATATTAATGTAATAATTTTATTTTTTTTTTTGTACATAGTATGTATACAGTGTACATGTAGGTAAATTTTGAATTTTTTTTCAAATTTTGACTTCTAAAAGATTATAGATCCAGCTACACGATGTAGGTAAACATTAATTTGATCAGTACGCTCTGTGCACAGGTTATTTCGTGAAATTTATATTTGAAAATGCTCGAAAATCAAATTATTAAAATTTAATAATAAATCGTATTTGATATTTATTTTTTTATTTTTTGATATTCCGTTTCATTTTAAAAAATTATAACAGGCCACGTTGAATACTTTCGCGGGCCGTGGATTGGGCACCATTGTAATTATACCATTCTTTGCAAAGAACGCGGGTTACGCACCACGATCGGTTGGAGGTGCTGAGTGCAGAAGCCACCCCTTATTACTTATTAAGGTCGGTAAAAGTGACACGAGTTCTTTGAAGTGCAGTGATATCGGTCTATAAATTATTTCTAAATAGTTGCCTACCAATTATCTATGTATTTTTTAATATGTTTCTAACGGAAATGATTTGGTATTACTGTTGAACACCAACAAAGTCGGACGCTAACGATAATAACATTTATTGCCGACCCTGGCCGTACGAAAATCGAACGAAGTAATGTAAAAATTAAACGGCCCGATCGGAGTTTTCGTTGCTTCGGCAGTTGTTCGAAACGAACGGGGCCCCTTAACAATTAAAAAACATAACGTTAACTGTACGTTTACCATAAGAACTGTGTCCATCGATGATGATATTGGACGGACGGCCGTTAGCGGTAAAGATATTTCGTAGGCGCGCGCGTGAACGATTCGGTCTGCCATAGATAGACTTATATTTCAGCGCGCCGCGAGTAGGTATAGAATCGGTACCTGGTCACGGGACGCGGTTCATAACGCGACCGGCGATGAGCGGCTGCCGGTCCCCCCCGTTCGAAGCGTGCGCCCGCCCATTGTGCCGTGATACACAATGCAAACGAGTCGAGTATATTTTCACGCGCGCGCGCACGCACATCGTATTATTATTATTATTATTATGTCCCGTACAATACGTTCGACAACCGTAATACGGTCACGCGCTCGCGTACGGCTATATTGTGTACGCGATGTTCGAAACGCCACAAAATAAATGTAGACATTAACCACGAGGCGGCAGCGGCCCTCCGCGCCCGCGGCTAATCTCGTTTGAATGCCTGTCAAACCATCGGATTAAAGTCGCGTGACACGTTGTCGCGGCGGCGAAGGACGACGCGCGCGTACAATAAGTCTTACGCCGCCGCGCGTTACGCTGCACGTTCCGCGGACTCCCGGACGAACCGCCACCGAACTGTTGGCGATCCCGTACGACGCGAAACATGTTTTCGAAACTTCCGTCTGGAAAAAAAAATTAAAACCGTGCAAGTAAAATGTTTCACGTGTACGTTTTTAAACGGACGTTGGTTTGCACGACGAACGGGTTCGATAAAATGTCGGAATATAGTTCGACGTGCAAAACTAAAGTTCGTCAACTCAAACTGTCACCGTGTATTTGCAGCTGGCGCGTTAGCGTCCGATAGCCCAGTTGCACCTGGACAATGTTTTCGATCAATTCTTCGGGACAACAACCGAACTGTTATACCGTTCGCTCTGGAGATTATTATTTCCAGACCTACCATTCATCAGCAATGCATTGCTCTTTCCGTCAACAATTATTTCCGGCGTCTCATCGCTGACAATAGCGTTGTATTAAACCAACGTTCACGACATTATATTTTAATCGTTTAACCTCATCGAACACAGATTATCATTATCGTTATTGCTATAATAATTATTCGCGTTGTTCAATTACTCACAAAACTTTATTCGTTTAATAATGCAGAATTTCTCAATTTTTTTTTCGTTCACGTACAATTCGCGTTCATTTCGCATAAAAACCGTTTCAGATAAACGAAATTCTATATTTTTCCTTGGTCACCCATTTTTTCACATACCACGGGTTGGGTAAGGCTAGTTGATAATTATAGAGTATAATAGAAAATGTTATGGTCATATTATACACGGCTATGAACTTGCATAATGTCGAGAAGCGAACATCGAAAAGTTTGATCTTATTACTGTTACAATTTCTTTTAAACCATTTCAAATGTTTTTCGGCTGAAAATGACTTTTTGCTTGCGCATAAAAATAAACGGATTCTATGTGCAGTGATTTATAAAATAAAAATAATATTCAAGTACGCGCCGCCGTCGAGTATAGATTGTCTAAATGACTGTCATACGACTGCGCAGTAATCTTTATCACGTATTAGTTAATTAACATAATACATCAACACGTCATAATAATAATGATAAAATATATGAAAGGCAAATCAGCACCCAAGGTGAGGGGGTCTAATTAGTAGGACCGCGTTCCGTAGCCTATCATGCCCACTCAGTCGTCCTGATTGCGTAATACAACATGATATAAATATTGGATCCCCTCTCACTCTCTCTCTCTCTCTCTCTCTCTCTCTCTCTCTCTCTCTCTCTCTTTCTTTAACGATTATGCGGACAGTCAATGTCCGTACGACTTTTTCTGTTCTAGTTTCACTCGCGATTATTTGTGTGGCTGTCCGTGAACATTTTCAATAACCTTATTACATAAAGTGTAATAGCTTGTGTACCGTTACGTACCGTATATATATAATAAACGCACTGATTATAAAGTTGATATTTTTGAATACTTATATTTTCAAAATAATCTTCGCATAAGTATATAGGGCCTAGTGACGGGGAAAATCCGGATTTGCCGAAGTTTGAAAATCCGGATTCTTGGGATTCGAAATCTGAAATCCGGATATTATTTTTATACATGGCTTATGATACATTTTTGATAATTACACATATTTTCTAATAAACTGTTTTTTCTTTTTTTTTATCAAAATACAGAATTCCACAGTTTTAAATCCGAAATTTGGACATCGGAGTCCGATAGTCCGATTTTCGGAATTCAATAACCGATAATCCGAATTTAATTCCCCCCCCCCCTAACAGAACCTCGTCATCTCGAGTGTGACGAAAATTTTCGATTGCGGAAACTGATATAGAAAAATTACATCTTATCCTAAACAGCAGACATTTATACAATGACATTTGAACGCATATATATGCACGTATTACATGTAACATAATGAATGATAATATTGCACGTATTTTCCGTCACGTGGGTTTTCATTTTATTATTTTCACCAAATCGTTCAGGACATGAATGTTTTGAACACCACGATAGTCTATGTATTCTTTGAGAAATTTTTGGATGGTATTTTTTTTTATTTTTTTTATAAATAAAGAAGTAGTACGTATTATAAAACTGAAACTATCTCGAAATGTCCCCTTATTTACTAAGTCTTCGATGTAAACTGTTTTTGTGTACTTAACGTCATATTAATATTAATCTCTTTCGATGACATTTATGACTCGTGGGGAAAAGTTCCTTTTCTACATTTTATTATCTCTATATATAAAAATTATTTATTTTACGAAAATGGTTTTTTGACAACGACGTCGACGAAGTTTGAACAATATAATCATTTTTTTTTTAAGATATATTTTATGCATATACATAATACATTTACAGTTTTATACAAAAATAATTATTTTAATAATTGGATTTCATAAAATAATAATGGATTGATCAATGAATAATTTGTTCCTGTAAAATTATTAATTTAGTCGTATCATATAATAAATTTAATCGAAATTCTCATAAAAATATTATCGGCAATATGAATAAATTATTTCGCTTTAATTATAAACATTTTCAAAGTTTAATTATGCCATGCCTAACCCGCGTAAATTCCTCAGTTAGCGTTTAGCGTTCTATAATAACGGGTTTTCAAGGCAATTGAAGAAGTTTTGTCGATACCCTTTATATATTATTCATATACGCATACAAGCAATACATTTAATATCATGGAGAAAATTGATTCCTTTGTTGATTTAAGATCCGAAAAATGTGAAAAAATGTAAGTACAAAATAATTTGTCGGGTTACCGAGACGGGAATCGATATGAGCATATACATATATTATTGGTTTGTTTTCTTTAGTAAAAATATATTTAAAATATCTAAACGATAATGGGCAGATGTACTGCACGCGTCATATAGACGCGACACAAGTGCCGTACCTATTATGAAATCATAGTTTTATGAGAAAGAGTCCATTGACAAATATGTTAATTTGATTTTCTTAATCGTTTTATAGAGATAATAAATATAATCTAAAGAAAGTCTGTGGCCATTTTCCTTTTTTTTTTTTTAAATTATTATTATTATTCGATGTTTTTTTTTTCGATTCAATGGATCTACTTGATATATAGCAAAACGCGATATATTTTATATACTGTGTACTCGTATTATTATATTTTTCGTTCCCGATAAATTGTTACCGTGTGCGGTCCGGATCGTTGGAATTCGGTATAAACCATTTCGTAAAAGACCCTCCTCCTGTAAATATATATATACTCTGCGTTCGTATATGGACGCGAAAAACCGCGTGCCTGCGTACTAGTACATAAATACATACACGTATACGTGTGTGTGTGTCAGTGTATGTGCATCTGTCTCTCGTGCTGCCCGGGCGAACGATAAAACGAAAAGTATTAAACCTCCTCGTCCCTACCAGCCGAACACAAGACGCCATAAAACCTGTGAGAATAAAAACAAGAGGATTCAATAAATGTGTAAATTATTGCCGTCCCGGTCCTTTTTGATGGTACCGCGCGAATAGAAGTGTGTGTATAACAGTGGTGCAGGCCAACGACGGTGGCGGCAAAGGTGATGCGCGCACACACAAATGCGTACACGGAGCTCTATAGTTTACCTATAAAACGCGTGTGTTTATCGAGTGCATTCGGTTTTTTTGGTGGACCGACGAGTACGTCCCCGCGATCACTGCCCAAATGATACAGTAATTGACTGTGGAGCTATAATATTTGGTTTCCAGACCTCCTGCAGGACGCACCGCCGTCACGCAGCATCGTTTTATTTATTATTTACGAATGAAAAAATGAAAACCGAACGAATACGTCTACATTCGAACACACACACACACACACGCGCGCACACATGTATTACACAATTATATTGGACGCGAACAAAATATAATTCGAGGACTGCAGTCGCACTTCTATAAAAATATACGTACGCTCCCTTTATAGTTAAATACAGAACCCACCGCTCATGTCTCTTGCGTCCCGTTAATATCACAATAAAAGGTAAATCGTTACTACATGTTATATATGTATATAAATGTATGTGTATTTATTTATGTATAGAATTCTGCATATTAAATTATTAGCCTACTTTTACTTAAAATAACATTTCGTTTCGAAAAATCCTATTAATTCAGTATTTCGATTGAAATTATTAGCTACATTGAAGTTATTAATGGGCATATTAAAGTGAAATAGGGTCCTTAAAGATTTGAAAAGCGTTAATATATTTTTGACGGTTGACATAATATACTTGAATATGATAGAATATGTGTTGAATTGATAGAATTGTTTTATGTGTGTCAAATGTATGATTCTGTTTTTCGTCAATAATTTAGAAGTGGGTTATTTGAGTATATTTTATTTTAGTTAAAGGGATAATTATTTTTTCTACATTAGTAGTACCAGATGAATATTTACATTTTTGAAGAATTAATTTTAGTTCTTTGAACTTATCCTAAGTAGATGTCATATTATCTACTATTTTAATATGGTTTATTTTAAGGAAGAATATACTTACTACATACATAACTATAATACAGTGTTATAATCAGTGGTGTAGCTATCATAGGGAAAATAGGGGTAGTGCTCCGTAGTCCTAAAGCATTAGGGTCTCAGGATCCTTGGAGATTTCTGAGGCTATACTTCTATAAAATAATTGACAATGTTGATGTATTTAACAGTATAATCGTAAAGCATACGTAGTAATTTCATTTATAATAAGTATCTATCATAAAATAATAATTCACCCAAACATGAAGTACGATTTTTATAATAATAAATTGGATTTCATTTTTACTTTGTTTATCTATAAACTATTTTCATTTATCGTTTAATAAAAAATATTGACATTTAAAAAAACAATATGACGTGTATACTTTAAATTTTTGTATAAAGATAATATTAGTTAGGAACCATAGTATACTTACTGCACCTGAACCCTTTTCTAAGTAGCTACGTCTCTGATTATAATATCGGTATGCTTTAGCCTTCTAATCATAAAAGTTTAAAACACAATTTTAAAAAATTCGTGTACAGTTTGATTAATTGTAGGTATTCGTCGTCGTATTGATGATGAGTAACAATCTAGTGTATCTATACGAGTAAATTATTTAAATTATAAATAATATACAACTCATTGTTAATTTAATATCAAGAAACTCCGACGCAGCGAGGTAATTCGATTGATTTTTGAAGGAACTATGTTCCCCATGAAATTTTACTACTTGATATTTATTTGTACCATAAGTGTAGATGACATGTGATGTAAACGTTCAACATATTTAACGTTAACTTCGTCCTCTTGCATTCCGTGTGTAATGAAAACATTTAGAAATTGTTCGTATTAATATTATTTATGAGCCCGTTTTTCAGGTGTAATATATTGTTACGATCTTTGTGAAATTCGTCTTTGTACAATTTGAATCGTTTTTTTCTCAAATATTATTTTCTGGTTTTTGGAAATCTTCAAGTCTAGAAGCACATGTATACCCGAAATGTTAACGTAATCAATCAACAGCTGCAATGTAACGTACTTTTACAAACGACGAAAAATATTGAAAAAAGAAACACCGAAAAATGTGAACAAATCATCGTAAACAGTAAAAAGTAGACGAGTAATGATTACATCAATTTAATATTTTTGTCATTTACTGTATTCTTCGTGTGAGGCTATAAAAAAAAACCCAATGCATGCGATGATGTTATGTCCGTGACGTACAATGCAATGATAAAAATGAAGATGCGTCACTAAACCTGCCACAGCTACCTATATACTGTTATTGGTACATGTTATATATAAGCTTTTCTAGAATGTCGATAAATTACATTAGTCGAACGTAAACGTTGAGATTTTAATACTGATTGTCCGTACCTTATATTAGTACTGTATCGCGGGCCCCCATTATAAAACCATACATAATTAGATTACATTTGTACACTAAGAGTTTTTATGGGATTCTTCCTAATGCATATTAAAAATGCATGATTACACATGAAAACGCTTCAATAGTTCATTAGGTAGTACACACGCACGCGTATAGTAAATTAAAGGAAAATGTGTTTCCCTGAATCTTCATCTCGATTACAATAAAACGTTCGAATCATCTCGTATATATAATATTATACAGGTGGGAAGCTGGGTTTCTTAAATTTAGGGTGTCTTAATTATGTAATTAAATACAACTTGTGTGGTGAAAGGGCACTTAACCTCTCGTTACTCATCTGACACCGAATACTGATATCAAATTAATAAACCGTAACATGTGTACGACTTTCAAAAATTTGTTTTAAACAAAATATCCTATTATGTTATAGAATTTAATATCATCAAAAATGAAAAAAAATCATTTAACTACACATTTTACAGCAATCTAAAGCATTCATTGTGTAATAGATGTTTGACTTAAATGCCGTAAAAGAGGCGAGGAGTGTTTAAACACACAAAACACTTCCTCATTGGTTACGGAAACCTAAACTAAACTGTACATTATTTGTCCTCGTGGCAGAAGATTCGTGGAAAAAATCTTAAGGCACATATCTGCGTTTCCATATAAGTATACGTTCATCATCGTCATATATTAATTAAACGTCAAATATTCATAGATGAAAATGTTTTGAAATGTCCTCGCATGTTGTGACCTGCGATAACGATAGAGAGCTACGAAAAAGAAATCCAACAAAACGTAGCTGTTGAAATACTATATCACCGACAACGAAACATAATGATGGTATTATATTATATGAACTGCAGCAGTTTAAGTAAATTAGGCGGGAGAGAAACGCCTAATTATATAAATTAATAATTAAAAATTAACAAAACCTAATAACACTGGAATATAAGATGTACCGCTTAATGTTTTATTATATGTTAAACAAATTGTGAAATATCACTGTTTTTATGGAATCCCAACCATACGTCATTGGACATCAAATGTTTAACGGGAATTCAGACAAAAAATTCCGAATCGTATTAAAAAACAAGTATACTATACTCTTATGTTACAAAATATCGGGCCGGTCTCGGTACGACCTATACGGAAGGTTAAATATTATAATCGAATACGGGTATAATATTTGTTTTTATGTTTAGTCCGAAGGACAGAAACTCAAGTGTTTGAAGTCTACCAGTACGTGTTCATTTATTTATTATACTTATACCAGTATTGATTGCATAATTATATTTACATCCCGCATTGACATTAATTGAACTGCAGTGAGATTTATTTTAGAATAATAGAGATAACCAAGAAGTAAACGATTCAGCACAACAAAAAAATATCCGATAAAATATACAAATACGGAAATATATCGAATCAAAGAGTTTAATAAGAATTCCAGGAACCATTAATATTTGTATTCACATTCCTGTGCTCGACCAGTCAATGCATAAGACCATAGCATCAGATGATTGCACGGTGAAGAAACGACGGTTTGTTCTACTGTAAGAATTAGTGATGGCATTTTCATTTTCAATACTGCATAAATTCTGCGCATCACCCAGATTTATATCGTATAATTGCCATTTGATATGACGGTAAAAGGACGTTTAATTGGATAAGACAATAGCAAATATGTGTTTTCGTTTAATGTTTTGAAACAATAATACGTGTATAAATCGCAACTTCGAATAATGAACAAAAAATATAATGACGTAAACCCGAATACAATATACGACGTGAGTCACAGCGCTGTAAACCAGCTAAGTTTCGTAATACACATAAATATTTTATTTTATGTAGTAAATTCTTTATGAGAACTATTATTTTTTGTAAAATATTCATATAAGGACTATTATGATAACATGACAAAAAAAAACCAAACGAATATAATATGAGTCACCTTTTGTAACCTATGGCAAATAGTTATATAACAATATAAATTTAAAAAAATAATATACACATGGGTATTCAGAAGTATCCCATATTAAATGGTTACATTTTAAATGTATTTAGAAAATTAGGTTTAATCACTTAAATCAATCACTCTGGTCAAAAATATATTTTAATAATATTATTTTCTCAGCATTTGTTTCAAATACGATCTTTTTTTAAAAAAAATCTCTAGTACAAATGATGATATAAACTACCTAATTCTCATGCATATCTGAATTTACGTCTTTTATGTACGGTAATATACTATTTAAAATTAGAAATTATGATATTAAATCGAATATGTGCAATATTATGTCTATCTTATATGCCGTCGTCATTAAAAATTAACATGACGCGTTATAATACTTTAAAAATTAAAAATGTTCAAAAGTTTATTTAAGGTACTTAATTAATAGATCAGAATTTTGATGTGTTTGTTAAATTTGCGTTAGATATACAGTCATATAGTTATAATAATTGATATTATTATGCATAAAAATTAAATTTTGATTTTATTAATATAACAGTCAGGATCACTCTTTGTATTTGATTTAATGTTGAACTTTAAATTGGGGGTGCCTTGGCAAATCTATAGCCTACCATATATTTGTAATTACCGTTTAATTCCGAAGCATTATTAAAATTAAAATAGTTTTTTATAATTTTAAATTCAGAAAAACCGTTTATTATACAATTATTCACGATTGTCTGCAATTAACCTATAATTTTTTTTTTTATTAAACGAGTTACTGTACCCGTAGTCGATTTATATACTTGATGGAAATAAATCGGAAGGAATGAACTTGATTATTTGCCAAAATAAACTTCAACTATTTTTTACCACTCGGTTCTCTACTTGTGCATTCTGCGAATCGGAATAAGAAAAACAAGTAAATTCTTTAAACACTGCGGTACAAAGATGATGCGTTCGATGAAACGTTACGTTCATCGGAATAATGTTATGAATATGGTTTATGTTGTGACGTAGTTGTTGGTACAAGAATAAATTAATTCGTTTCGTCATAATTATTTTTCTGGAAACGATAGTTAAGAAATATGATAGCTAAACGGATTTCCTATGGCGATTTTCACGAATAATACGATTCATGATCAGTGAACGAATCAGTGGTATGTCATCATCGGTTGAAAACGAATTTTTTTTTTTTTGTGTCTTTATTTATCGTTCATTCGGCCTCGCGCGCTCACCGTGGCCGCGTGTGCTACCGTAATCAAATTCGTTTCGTGCACAGGTGCGACCAATGGCCCGTGAAACCGTTCAATTGCTGTACGGTCGTCACGTGGACGAGCCACTCGGCCGCTGCGGGGAGACGACGACGACGCGTCTATGGACCGCATTTATATTCATAACGTATCCTGCGTATCCTGCGTATAAAGGGTACGGACGTCACATCATTAACCGTCATTGTACACGTGGTGTTATGCGGCGTTTGACGTGAACGAAAACAAGGAGTACGCGATCGGGAATCGATTCGATTCGAACGACATGACAGGGTTACACCAACGATGATCTCGGTGCCATGCGGCGGTCGAAGTGAACAGACGCGCGCTGTCATCTCCATATTGAGCATATCCGCACTCCTTAAACGGATGAAATCATTTGTTATTCAATCGATTCGTTCAAGTTCAAATATTTTACCGACTATCCGTTCACGGTGTAGTTTACGTATACGTTATTGTGTGTTTTGGTGATCACGTGAACAGCAGTGCTGTACGGGCTTAATATTTTTATTTTTTTTTTTTTGTTGAAAACATTATTCCCTTCCCGGCATTCCTCGACATCAATCCTCCCCGATTGAACAGCACACCGCTGTTACTGCCACCCCCCAATAGCACGACTTGTACCGGATTGGTTGCCAAGCTTCCGTCCTAGTGGCCGAATCGGTTGCTGTTCAGTTCTGCTACACAACTGAAATTCGTATAAAAAATTCTAAATTTTGAACTATTTCTAGTAATATGAAACCATACTTACGTAAGAGTCGTACAAAACGTATACCATTAATTTGTATAACTATAATTTATACAAAAAAATATGGTATTTAATATTAATGCGCGCATGTACCAAGTAAATATCATATTGTCGAAGTATTAACTGATTTTTGTTTTTTTTTGTATGTGTTTTCAACCGAAGACATTTTCGTGAATGTACTCTTATTATACTGTGACGAGATACTTGACACTTATCAAGGTAATGAGATATGTTTTTAGAAAATAATAGAAACCAATTGATCACCATAATATAATTCATTTTTCAGACGGAAAACAATTCGACCGAAACGCGTTCGCAGATCCGTTAATGAAGCCCGGTACGTACTATACACGCTCGAAAGTCGCATACGGCAGTCCGGTGTGCACTGGACGGAGATATAGTCTGTGTCACGCGTAATTAATGTACGAAAAATAGCAAGAGCCGAATTAAAGAGAGCTAGAGAGGAGGGCTATAGATCCGGGCTGCAAATAGAAAGGGGCAACAATGTGTTAACAAAGTCTTTGGTTAACAAACACAGAGTTTTATCTTATATCTTTTCTGTTTTATCAATAAATTGTGACTATACTACAATGTACAGATATACTATATTTATTACAAATCACAGGATTTGAATAAAAAAAAAAAAGAAATTCAATCGTTTTGTTATGATCATAATCCGACTCCGTGTGTATCAGTTAGCTATTTCGGGCGCGAAGTCTCTATTTTTCGCGTACATAGTAAACGTCGACTGACGAACCAAACTAGAACAATAATAACTTACGAGCAGTGATTCGACGTTGTCTTCAACCGGTATACTTCCCGTTCCGGAGCTGTATAAGCGTGCGTTTGATATATGAACTATCAACTGCAGAAACACGCAGTCGGACGTCGCGATTTCGATGGTCAAATCCACCGCCAGTTGATGATATAATATTATATTGTTATCCGACTACGTTCTTGTCGCCGCGATCGCTGTCGATCGGATGTTCTGGATTCCATGTGTGCGATATAATCATAATAATATTATGATAGCCGCAGAGCCAGCGTTATGAGGGAGAGGGGTTCATACCCTCCACTTATGAATGACTTATTTATATGGTCGGCAATCATCAGCAATTTAAATAATATTAGTATTTTAAAATTTTGTTTTAAAAAGTAGTCGGAAAATGTGTGTGTATTTATAACTCATTCCTCCCAATATATTTTAGTACCGGACCTGATACTCATCAACAAGTCTGGATTAAGGCGGAAGCCAGGGGCCCCCGTCCTTGGGACTCACGTATGTAAAGGACCCACAGTCTTCTCAGCTTAAACTTGCATTGAGTGATAATTTGTACTTTTTATAGCACATACAAGAATATTTTTATTTAATTTTTTTTTTTTATTTAAACTGATGGCGTTGGTACCAGTCACCCGCCTACAATTTTTGCCACCATGGACATGGTGGGTAAGGGCACATGAAAAGGTTTGTGTGATTTGCTTAGATTTTCTCCCCAAAGATATCACATCGAAAGCTGCAGCGTATATAATTTTTTTTTCCTTCGAAGAATTTGACCCCGGTACAAAAACGTATGGCTTTTCGTAAAAAATCGACTAATTCCCTATTACAATTTTTCGTTTTTAATCAGTTAAAATGACATGATTCCGTTTCACCACGCCCCCCCCCCCCAAATTTATCCCAAAATCATTTTCAGGCGACTAGCACGGCTGTGTGGAAAGTTCTTGTATAGCTCGACGTAACAGTGGCGTGTTGAACTAATTTTTCATGAGGAGCAAACATTTATACAAGGATCCTTGAATCCTTTTACCCTTCACTGGCTGTATACAACCAATCGAAATATAGTTATTAATGTTTACATGATATGTTTAAATTCCTACAGATAATCGTACTTGGTATTCATTTTGTTAATTACGCTTCGATGATGTAGTTTTATAATATTGAATATATTGTTATTGATCCCAGTACCGGCAGTATCCACCGACACACTACCGAATCTTTAAGGAGAAATCGCTCCAAAACGATACCTTTGCCACGCCACTGCGTCGTGAAACCCACAACGAAAAAACATACGCATTATGCCTACAAAAACGTACCTACTACAGTAATAATATAACATATACCTGCAAAACAAACAACTCGTTACACACTTCTCGCGATCACGGCCTGCTCGTTTTGGTAGTTTTTGTCGACAGTAGAAAAAATATTCATCGACGCGTATCGATATAACGCAATAAGTTATTTATTTAGTAAAAAAAATGAACCTCGCACAACTCTACACAACACTCGCAGCTACATTATGTTGACCGATTACAAATCCGAGTCCTGTTGAAATCTAATCGTTTCCCAGTCACGATGATAATAGTATTATTATGATATACCTACATCTGTACGCGTGCGACCTAGCGCTGCGGCGGAGAACTCGTTCGTGTTAATATTTTCGTTCGCGCGTTGCACTTGCATTGCAACAACGTTGTACGGCTGTAAGTTGTTTTTATTATTACCCCTCCCCTCGCCCGCCCCTCATTCACAATATTCACTACAATTGGTACATAATATTACGAATACGACTTTGGTGGTACTTAATCTTTAATCGAAACGTTTTTTTTTTTTCTTCATTTATCCACTCCTTCTTCTGCGAACACTTTATTTGAATTCCTCGGTAGATACACCTCGAACTCCATTAATTATTATTATCTCCGTTTTCTCTCGGCATCCGAACGCGTTTGGTTCAAATTAAATTTGTTACTATTATTATCGCTACGATGCTTGTACACATAATAAAACATTAACGAAAATGTGAGATTTTAATTTAAATTAATAATAACAATAATAATAATAAGAATTTAGACTGTAAAACGTGTGTACATTGTGAGTACGAAAACTTAATAAGAACTTCTGTAAATGTATAACGGATATATGAAAATAATATAGGTTCATTTGCGATAGTTGTGCGCGACTAAAATTCAGAATTCGAACGTGTGAATAATCCAATACAAGTTAATATGTGAGCCGTGTTACTTTTACATGTTTTTATCATATTTAACCAATTCGATTGAAACGTTTTATAAAATAATTATTATATCAAACTAGTTCAATGGTCAAAAATTTTAGTTTTTCTCTTTTCAGTATATATATATATATATATGTTACTTATTACTAGTTATGTTTATAAATATTTAAGTATATTATGTTTAAAACGCGGAGTAATTGAAATAATGAAAAACAAATACGCATTAAATTATATATTATATAAAAAAAAACCAAGCGGTGACGATTATTATATGTATTTATGTATTTTATTTTTTAAACAACGAGCTATTTTAATAACGTATTATGAAATAAAGTTTGCAAGGTGACATGACTAATCGAAGTAATATTTTAATTTATGGCGCATAATTGGCTACGATTTCTCGTGATAAAATAAAAAAATAATCTCAAAATTGATCCATGTAGTGTGCACACATACACACGCATAATATTATAAAGTATCGCGTGTTTAAGATGTAAAACACATATTTTTATTGCGCGATGATCGATTTTTTATTACTCCCGTACTCCGCGTCGTAAAAACGAATTCCTTCTCCGCACAACACGGCAATAGCAACAACCGTTTCGTAGGTATTTCGCTGTAAATATCGTTCGTCGAACTTGAAAATACTGTACGTTTCACAACAAAACGAAATCGCCGTTTAACGCGCGCATATATTATATGTATTATGCCGGCTGGCGTCTGTTGTATACGTGCAGTGTTGTGAACTGCAGCCGCCGTGTGTCACATGTACCGGGTTGGCTTACGATCATGTTACACACACATAAATAGGCACGTAAATAGGTGCTTATTTTTGAGGGCGAGGGAGCGATTAACCTTTTTCAAAATGATCGGGGCTTGAATAATGTGCAATAAAGTGGTATGTGCATATGGCATGTATATCTTGATTCGTGGTTGCTGAAATGGAGGGAAGGTCTAAATTGCGTGTCGCGCGCAGTCGATGCGTGTAATAGTAATAGCCGTCGGCCGTCTTAGATCCAAAGTCTGAATCATCGGTACGGTATAGCAACGATTTCTGACAATAAACGCGCACGTCGCACATTGGGTCCAATCGTAATTTAGGCTTCGCCATTACAATTCGTTACTTCATCATGTGTGCATTATCGTCTAAGAAGTCCGCGAAACTACCCTGTGTGTGTGTGTATGTGTGTGTTAGCTTCACCGTGACATCCTAACAGATATTAAAGAAGCTAACTGTAACTCTTCAACGAAGCAGTCTCTCCGCCATATATTTTAAAACGTTTGCTCCACTATCATAAAAGTCGTCATCTCCGTTGGATCGATTGACTATTGTGTATACCATTCTTTCCGGTTTACCAGTAAACAATAAATATTCTCCTCGCATATAAAAATATGCTCAAATGGTCTTAGTTTATAGATGTTGAATTTCACATAAAATATTCTTATCGCAAATTTCTCTACGAAGAACATGGGTGACTGTTAATATGTCAGTAACCATATTTCATATAAAGCCGTAAATTGTAACTGTAGTTAAACATAAAAATAATATTATAATTAAATTTAACAACAGTTATAAAAAATCTTTTCTATAAATTAAAAGTGTTGATTAGCGATCAATATAGTGTACTGGTCTAAAATTAACATTAAAAAAATAGTCGAAAAGGGAAAGGTTACAGTTTAGGCCAAAAACCTTTCTACTTTTGGAGACAGCCACCGTCTGAAACGGAAATATTATTATGATTTCGGTATACACGTTTTTGCCGTGAAATATACCGGCTGAATAGGGAAACTGGTAGTCGTTTGGTAAGTTAGAGTTTTCTTAAATATGCGTCTGAAAATTAAAAAAAAAATAAATAAGTGGAACAGATATCGATCCATGAAATAATTAACTCAGAATTGACAACTATATAATATGAACATAAATCTTCATCTCGTATGTACGAGGGTACGCGTATAATAATAGCGTTGGTAACGCATAATAATATTTTAAACTAAACCTGGTTACAAATAGGCTTCTATTATAAATTCAATTTTTTTTGTCTTAGTTTTTTTTATTTCAAAAGCGAGTAGGCAATGTAATTTAGTGGGCGTCTTGTTGTACAATCATAGTACTAGAGAAGTTATTAAAATGATAAAAAAAAATACTTTCGAAGAATGTCATTCCATGTGCGGAGCGCTGCTTTCGAAAATTCTATTGAAATATACTATTACTATACGGGATTGTGCCAGTATTTTCTCTACAACGACGATGGCGCCCAAACAGTTAATACACAAATAATACGTGCCGTATTACATCCACGACGTTATAATATATTGACTGCACATCGGAACGGGTCGCAACAACCTGCTCTGGACGGACTTTTGAACGGTAGATTTTTGTGCCGAGGAAACGTTCTATTATTATTATTAATATTTAGGGACCGGATTTATATGCACAAAAAATCCTCAAAATATGCTTCTAAAAATGCTGTAATACGCTATAAAATATGTATTTATTTTTAAATATATATTTAAATATTCATTTAAAATTTTGTTTAAAATGATATACCAATATGCGAAATATATTATAAATGTAAAAATAATCATTAATTAATACGGTATAAAAAAAAGTATAACAAAGCTTTTAAAATATTTTGTCGCCATTTAACATACTTTATTTTCAATATATAAATTATAAATATCCACATTAATAAAAAGTGAAAACAAAAATGAAATTCATATTTTACCTTATTGGATGATATGAGTATGTAATCTTATCTTCGGAAATAACGACCGGTCGCAATTTTATTGATATTATGTGGCTGTGATCGTGAAAATACGACGAAAATGAATGTATGTGTTATTAATAATGATATGCACTATATAACTACAAATATGCATTGAATATGCATTTAATAGGTAAAAACGTTGAAATATGCAAAATGTGCAAAGTAAAATTAGTGTTATTTTAATAAGAAAAATCTAAATCGGGCACAATACTCATTAGATTTCAAAAAGCTTATTCCAATACATATATAAATTTGCATATAAATCCGGTCCCTATTAATATTATTACACACTGTGTACTATAAGTTTTGAAACTGAGCTTATAAATCTAATAATACAAGCATTATATTAATGATATTCTGGGTATTTATTAGTACCACCTTCCAGCCTACCTTTAGAAATGTTTTAAGTCGATCGGATAATTTGCATAGATTCAGTAGCAGTTAGTGTAAACGCTGTTTGGTGTGCGCAGTTATAAGTTTAAAATCGAAAAACATTCCGAATAATGTTTGGCGACCAAATGTTGTTTTAGATCCGGTATAAAATGCAACGGAAACATATGAAATGTTAAAAGCCGCTTACGGTAAATCTGTTATGTCTCGTACCAGTGTTTTTCGTAGGTATAGCCAGATATCGTTTGGTAGGGAGTCGATTGAAGACGAGTAGCGAAGCGACAAACCTTGCACAAGGAGAACGGACGAAAAAATCGCTCGCGTCACAGCTGTGTTGAAAGAACATCGAAGTGCGAGTTGCAGATTAGTTCAGAACCCCAAAACTATCGTTCAACGATAATCAAGAATAATTTAGAAAAGAGGAAAATTTTTGTGCGCTTCGTTTCATATACCTTGACCATTGAACAACGACAACAGCGCGTTTTGCGCGCGCGCGACGTACTCGAACTGATCTGACCGCTGTCAAATGTTGTAAACACTATTAAGGAATAGTACCGCAGCTCAGCCACACCCAATACTCCTCAGATCCGAGTCGCTCTGATTCAAAATTCTCTTCCCGAAACTAGAAATGAAGTTAAAGTAAATAATTTTGCAACGATTGAAAACATTCGAGAAACCGAAACAAAGAAGTTGAACACGATTTCAGATGATTTTCCAAGAAATATGGAAAAATTATAAGAATGTGCCAATAAGTATAAGCAATGTAATGGGGACTATTTTGAATAAAAAATGTATCGAAAAAAACTGTTCGCAATTATTTTTATTCGTCCTATAGCCAGAGTCTCAAAACTTCTAGGACGTACTATGTAGCATTATGTCAAGGGGGGAAGGCTATAACCTCCATCTTCGCAGCTACGTTCTGCGAGAACATCGTCGCATCTCGTACAAACGGTGTTTTGACTATTGACAAGCATGATTTCGACGGCGATGTTTGAAACGATTGTAACGTACTTAGGGGGTTCGGGTAAATATTTATGCCGCTAAATACAATTACATAATTAATATCAAATACAAAAAATATTATAATCAATGTCTCAAATGATTATGTTTGTTATCAAACCCATTATGATGTGCATGTCCACTTATTATTGTAGGTTAATGTATACTGCTTATGCTCGTACGTCAAACGATGAGGAAAACACTGCAATCGTAGACTTACGATTTAAAGATACTGAATTTAAGCTTGTAAAAATATACATAAATTAACTAAATAAAACCAACAACCGTGAAATATTGTTAGAAACTCATGAACAAATACGATTCGCATTCAAAACGTGTGCTATTGGATTACGTAACCGTAGTTGTCGGTATTTTAAAAATAGATAAAATTTTCGTACATATGCGTACTTTTATTCATAAGATTTATTTGTGTTTTCTTACTATGCTACAATCTCCGCATGATAGTGTTTTATACCTTGTGTTCAACACGTAAATATTTTATCTAAATATTTAAACGAGGGTTTTCCAGAGATGATGATTTTCAACTGCAATGTATTGTCATTCGAATAATGCGCGTCATCGTCGGAACAAGCCGAAAGTTTTGAAAAAAGCATTACGAACCCATCATATACGTTTCTCGTTCATGAGCACTTTTATACACACCATGTTTGATTTATTTATGAACCGTGCCGATGATCGTATTTTCAAAACGAATTTGACAGTTTTTTCCCGCCCACAGTGATATTAATTGCCATTTAGATACCAGGGCAGTAGCGTACAGCAAAGATTCACTCTCAACCACCCCTTCTATCGCCCGCCCCGAGGACACACACACATTTTTTTTCAAAAACGCTAAACGCTTATCGGTTCGCACCCCTGTGGTGGTTTTATCAATAGTTAAAACTCTGTCTTTTAGAAGAAAAAAAATGGACATGATATTTTGGTATCTCGAGTTTTGAAATGTTTGGTTTAAACTATTGCTGTCTTTGTTTATCGTTTGAAAAACGGGGGTCAGGGTTCACGGGTTGAATAGCTTTGCACATATCTTACGTACGTGATTTTCTTTGCAGATACGCCACCATATATAAATATATATTTATATACACAAGTTTCTATATAATATTTGATGGGATAATAGTTGTAACACGTATAAATAAACTACGTCGGAAGGATGTCACGCTGAGTTGTATAATAGGAAAAAACAGACCGATCGGTGAACACATTATATCGTTCGCAAGAGATTTTAATGGGTTTCGGTGGCAATCAACGAGTAGAATGAAATAATATTTTTGCATGTGAAGTGAATAATTATAAAACTTATTATTTTAATTTAATTTATAATATTTATTACACACCCCGTCCCGGGGTTAGGTCCCGGGGTACAAGTATGTTGAAACTTTTCTATGATTCGAAACATTTTTTTTTTTTATAAACTTGTAATTGTTTTACTATAATTTGGGAGTAATGAATAGTATTCTCCTAACGGTAGGTAAGTGGATTAGCATAGAGTCTCTTCTCCTAAAATTTTTCAACAAACGTTCTTATTTATACTTAGTTTAGTAGTTTTTTAATTATCACACATTTTATTCAAAATTATAAGAAAAATAATGAAATAATATGATACTATTTTTTTTAATATAACTGTATAAACTAATAAATAGTATTAATGTAACAACAAAAATGTAAATAAATGTATAAAAACAACGATTTAGTAAACACGATTAAAATTGAAGTTGAATTAATTAATTAATACGTAGGTACATTATTTTCTTTTTATCAGCTATAATATTTTTATAAAAATGCTTTCTTTAACACTGTTTAGCGAATTAATCAATACATTCATCCCGCGAAATAAATTAAAGCAAATCATTTTCAGCAGTAATAAAAACAAATTAGCTTAATTTTTCTTTTGAAAGACTAGATTACAAGTAGTTTTTGAACCTAAATGGGACATTTTTTAAAAAATGTGTGCCTTTAAAATCTTGCGTCAGATGTATATTATCTCCTGCCCATCCTTTAATCCTGCTTCGGGTGTTTATGTTGAATTTAGAATTTCCAAATCATGAAATTTAAGTAGGAGAATATTTTTAAGAACACTATACATGTTTTTCGTAAAATATGGGCCGCAAAAAGAAGTTAAGACGTTTTAAGAAAATCTAAAAACCAAAACCCCTGTAACTTCAACGTATTCGTCAGTTGATTTAGTAAAAAAAAAAAAAAAAAAACCATAAATTTTATCATGCTTTCAAAAATATTATTTTCATTAAATTCCACGGTACTCGTTTAAAACTCTAATTCCAACATAATATATTCCACAATTCTTGTCCTGTGTATAGCCAGCGTTTGCAGGTAGTACAATGACAACCGAACACTAGTTGTACCTACTCGTCATCCCTTTTACGAAGTGTACCGATGTTCCCATGTTAGGTCATCGAAAAGAACCATTGCATACGAGTGTCGGTGTATCGTTTTCCGTCACACAGTCATCTCAGTTATCATTATACGTTTTAATTTGTATTTGTAAACAATACAATGTACACAACAAAATGTTGATCACCGCAATTCAACTCGCGCAATTAAAATAGCACGCATGTGTTTCCGCCTAAAGGCCTAAAATTATTAAAATATTATATTCTATTATCGCACGCGTCGATTATTACGATTGCGTTGCAAGACCGCAAAACCGTAAACAATCACGATATTGTTTTTGTACCGCGACACGTGTTTGCAACGTATTATAATTTCATTACACCACTGTCGAGACGCGCAAAAACTTTCGACGACCGTACACGTATGAATGGGCCGCGAGTGTGTCGCGAATTCGACTTAGGCTCAACTAGGGTGTGGTGGCTTAGCCCCCCCCCTCACCGGACCAAGATTTAGCCCCCCATAAATATTCCATGTGATACATGGCATACCGTATACAGCATACTTAACTCACAATAGTGTCACGTACAAAAAAAAAACACATTGCTATAAATCCAACTTGGCTCAGAATCTAAAATATATTAACATGGTATATAAGAGTAGGGGAAATCTGCAGATTATTTTAATTTTTGATTGGAGGGCTGTAGCTCCCCCCCCCCAGGTTTTTTACCCTAGTTGTGCCTATGAAATTCAACCGCGCTGGACGGAATAACATTGTGCGCAGTGTACGCGTAGTCGTTTCGCGCGCGCATAAACGGTTACGAATAATAATAGCGGTTGAACGAGTTGACCGCCGTGCAATGACTTTATTAAAAATTAATTCTTTACGCAGTACTATTACATCACAGTACTGTGTATACATTATATTATAGTATAACCAAACGACCGTCGGAATACAATAATAGCTATGGAAAATGTACGTATTGTCAAGGATGAATCGGATCATAAATTTACGGCAAATATACGCAATATATATATATACATAGGCGCATAGGTATGCGCTTAGGCGTACATGCAAGGAATGAATTTACAGGAATAATGCGACTAAAACGATTATTTCACCTTTTCCTTATTTTTCTACTTTAACGTGCAGCTATATGGCGCTACTCAAATAAGACTGAGATTTTTGTACCTACGAACACGTTTTTAACAAACACTGCATGCTTCTCTAAATACTTACGGTTGGTCAATATTTTTAATTTCTATTCATACAAGAATTCTCGTAAAGTTATACGCACCCATGTCGATTTTATATGTTTTTCGTTGCCCCTTCTATAAGAAAATCGTTATTGCGCAACGTGATTACCATTCGCAGACGATAAATTAAATAAAAATATAATTTATACTAAACAATCGCCATAAACTGTCTATAGAAGTTATAATACTATTTGCTGTCGCGGTGATTTGATCGTGGATTTTTAATTTATTTGCAATCAAACATTAGTTCGTGAACGAATTTATTCCGCAAATAATCTTCGTTCAAAAACTTAAATGATGCTTTCATGTTCTTGAAGTGAATAATTTTGGCACTCCCAAGTTTTAGACTGAACGTGCGCCTTATTATCTCGATACGGATAACGAGTACAAGAAAACAATGATGATAATACGCTGTGTAGTACTGTCATTTAAAACACCAGAACGTGAACGCGATTGAAAAGCGTTTTCTCTGCGTCGGACAAAAACGCACGGGAGTTAATGGACCATATCGATATCGGTCAGTTTATCATGTCGGTGGCATCCATCTGCATTTGACGTTTTCGGTCGTTGCAACATACAAGCGTTGGATGCCGAGGAAAGTATAAATGATACGTGATATAATAATAAAATAATGGAAAACGTCAAGCCGAACCCCTCGCGGAAAAGGACCCATGCACTCACGACATAAAAGCGATGTTGTATGCAGACGGACGGTTCCATCGGTCCGCAGTTGTGTAGTAGTCAACCGATACGACATTTGATTTTTGTATATTATTATTATTTTCACCTCCCGGATCGAAGATAACTAGAAACCGCGGTGGTGCAGCAGCGTACCTACAATTGTTACCCCGGTCGGACAATGTGTATATAGAAACGCTCGAAGGACATATTATACGCGTACGCGTAGTGCAGGAATGTAACATATATAATGTATCGGAGGAGGCTGCGCGTAGCGTGTTGTGTATACTATTCTTGTGAAACCGTTTGCATTGTGTAAAAATGACGATTTAATTTCCTCGGTCACCCCGGCAGGAATTGGCCGGTGAAGGGCATACGTGCATACGTGCATACGTGTGTGTGTGTGTGTGTGTGTGTGTGTGTGTGAAGGTAAATTACGGGGGTCCATGTCGTTTTCGATCTTTTGTCACCCCCGGCGATCCCTTCAAAAAAAAAAAACGAGATGAAAACAAGTCGGCCCGCGCGCGGCGAGGTCGTGAAGACTGTACGGAGGATCCCGCGTACGCACAACAATACCTGCGGCTACACGCAGTCTTGTGCTGCCGCACCCCCCGCGTATGTTATTCACGACGAAATGAATGAACCCGCGCGACTTGACCGCTCCATCGACTGCAGTGTATCGTTGTAGTATACATGTACGTGTCAAGCTTAAAAATATCATTCTCCGGGCACACCATTGTTAAACGTTTATGGTTATATAGGTAGATGCACATAGTATCGTTATCAATGAGGAAACGTACGCGTACAAAGAGATGGACAGTGTGAGTATGTTTGTATATACGTGCGGGAGAAGGATGGAGAAACGAAAATAGGATTTACGTAACGGGGGATGATGTAGACGGTGATCCTGGATATATATTATTGGATTCGATTGTACGTGACACATGTCCGAGAAAAGAATACAAATATAATATATAGTCGTCGTGGAGATTCGGTTAAGTGACTCTCGGTTGTATATGTTAAATAAAAGTCGCACAACTTCCTCTCACCCCCCCCCTCCTACCTAGTTTTATTATAATAACAGTGGTCGCGAGTTATATTATATCCCATACATACATCCCGGTGGAAATGGTGACCGTTGAAGCAGCAGAAAAAAGTAGATAAAGATATTAACAACGTGTTATTTACACGTACCGTCACAACGCGTGGTCGACAACGCTATACGTTTTTCGTTTACGGTCGAAAACTGATTTCGAATTGACATTGATTGAAATTCTGATCGCAACTGTAATCGATTGCGAGCATTGATTTCGTCTTCTTATCGCGCGATCGTACATTTCAATAATTGTAGTACACCCCAGTGCACGCTCGAGTCTGTTACTCGTGAGTTTCGCTACGTTTTCGGTTGCGATTGCGTAGTGCGTGCGCCCTACGTAGACAAATAATATTACATGTTTTACCGAAACCGGGGTGTTATTGTAATTACAACGACGAATAAAACCACTGCAGCTGACTTATCGCATTCGAATATATATCGCGTTTTAATTTATTGATATTCAATGCAGATCCACGTCCGGAAAAACCACTTGAAATGTAAAAGTTCGAATAACAAGCAGTTTTTATACGTTGTTTTCTCTTGAATGCCGTTGAAAGCATCAAAAAACAGTAGGAAAGGTCCTAACCGGTAACGCGAAGTATTTAAAATTTGAGTTTTATAAACGGACAATTCTAAAATTGTTCTCAATAATAAATTAAAATAAAAACTTATAAGCCACATACTCTGTGATGTATAATAAAACTATGTGTATATTTTGATCCAAGTTTGAATTTTTAAAAATAAATAGGAAATTAATTTTCTTATTTTTTTAACCGTTATTTTCTATAATAAACCGATATGTTCTCATGATATTTAAATATTATATTAATTGATTTTTCTAACAAGTCAATAAAAAGCGTACGCTATTAATCGTCTAAACATTTCGGAAGGTTTGATATGAAATGACGTCGTGCTGAAAATAGTTAATACCCATTAATACTCATTAGTTTAAAAATGTGATCCAGAGCCCACTTTGATAATTTTAAAATTAAGTATCTTCTATGTTTTTATTACCAACGATCCGGTTGGGTTAGGTTAAGGACCGCTAGAAAATGTAGTGATTTGATTACTATCATTTAGTACAAATAACGAGGATTACTTATGAAAACGAATTGAAAAATATTAGATTTTCATCGCAATGATGAATTACCGTATCGTTACGTATGTTCGGTATTACTTTTGAGTTGTGTCAAGAATTATTAGTCAGCGAAGAAACGGTTAGCTTTTCTGATTACATTTTAAAGGTTGTGAACCATTTATAAAATACTTGTATTACAATATATTTTGATATTGGCATTTTTTAATGAATAATAGTTAATACATTTTTTTTTTAGCAGTCCGCAACCTATTTAAAATATTTTAGTAAAGCCGGGCATATTTTAATTCAATCATATAAGTTTAATAATTTTACCTTTTCGCCAATCAAATTAGACTAAATATTTTATAAGACCATATTGTACGACGCGGTGGGTCTTGCGTAAACGATACGAATATAAATCAGATGAAAAAAAAAAAAAATTAGAAAAGCAAATTGTCAATTACATACGTGGTCGGTTCAAACAGAGATCGATGGAATTTACACGACCAAACAATACATGCGCGCACGTTTACAGATAAAATGTTTGGTTTTATTTGACAGATATACTGCTGCTCAGAGAGCGTACGCACATAAAAAAGAGTTATTCCGTTGCGACTTTCTGGGAACGCGCATTCAAACGCATTTATGAATGGTTTGCCGGAATATCGGAAAACAAAAAATCGTACACATCGGGTTTTAGTGTGTCGGGTGTTGGATAAAATATTCTCCGGCGTCAAAATTATTTCCAGGCGGTACAATAACGTACGTACGACGGGTTTTTATTTTTTGTGCTCACCTGTAGTTCGTGAGAGTACCAAGTGCATCGTTCTAGTATATTATGTACAGGTACGTGTAGTGTATATTGTAAATGTTCTATTCAAGTATTCGGTATTACCTCCTCTCTTTCTCTCTCTCTCTCTCCGACACTCTCTTTGGTCGTTTAGTACCCGTGCAGGGGCGTCCGAGACCTCCTACATTATAATACCCGTATTTATCGTTACGTTCGTATTTCTAAAGGTCCGGCCGGATCGGACGAGAAAAAATAAAAACTTTTTTGCGCAACGCCGCGCGTTCCGGACCGTACCTTTGGTCAGCGGCGGTGGTCGTAAAAGTCTTCTGAGTATTATTGTACCAGTGCTCGCGCGGGGTTCACGGTACACATCTACAATACAACGGTGCCGGTGGGTCTTTCGACGACGAAACGATTCGGATTTGAATGGCTCTGCACGCGGCTCGCATTCATTGGAAACGCGGCGATTTATGCGTTTACGCGAGTTATCGTAATAATGTATAGGCACACCGGACTACCCGCCGACGACTCCTACCCGCGGTGCGTGTGAAAGGATCGTTTGAATTTCCATCCCTCCAACCCCCCCCCCCGTCCATTCGTATCTCCTTTCCTCGTGCCGTCCGCGCTGACACCGCGTCTGCACAAGAGGTTAGGACAATTTTCGTGACCGGTGAAACGAGACCGGCAAATGCATACGCGCGTATTTATTACACAATACACGTACGGTAAATGATGACGATTTACCGGACCTTTAGAATTCCACCTCGTTATGCAAGGCCGTTACGTTCGATCGTATCGACAGTATCGTTTCACATTTCGTTTGGGTTTCAAAAGTCAACTCGCGGCAATTATTACTTATGTTTATAATTCGGACGTACTGCCGAGCCATTAGGTCTCCGTCATCATGCATGCAGCGTACCGCTACGTTTTCTCAAATCAAAATACTTTACGTGACTCCTTCTTGTACAATGTTTTAAGATCGTGTGTTCGCGTACGCAAGATCACTGCGTGATGGAACTGCAGTCGAAACCGCGCTCCCAACAAATTTTCAACGGAAATACGTTCATATTCTTGTCCATGATACGCACTTTAGCCTAGCACCATCGAATGATGGTCGTGTAAGAAGTAAATCATCTAGAGATTTCGAAAAGAAGCCGCTTCGAAACTCTCCGAGGAGTCCCTTCCACTACGATTTACGAGTATTTACAAATGATTTATTCTTTCTGCAACATATAAACGACTATCTAGCTATACATTTTTTTTTCACACTTTAAAAACTGACACTGTCGAAAAACCTAATATTTGTCGAAAGCCAATTTTACCATCAGTTTTCAGATCAGTCCCATTCTCTGTACATATTATGTTGTAGACGAATTGTGTTCATACTTGTATAGTGGAATAATATGAAGACAATGTAAACGAGCAAACGATGTAGAATGGTGTGGCCAAGGAGTGGACCACGCACGACACATATTCCATACCCCATTTCCTCCTTTGTATTAATAATTGTGAAACCAGTTACGGTGTTGATACAATTATATATATATATGTGTGTGTGTGTGTGTGTTTGAGTGCGTTTTTACTGTGTTTATGATTGAATGCGATTGATTTGTACATAGTTTACGCTTGTATGCGATCGAAATGTGCCATCAATCATGTACTGCGAGTTTTTCAGGCGAAGGGTTGCGGAAAAAAAACACTGTCGCTGCAAAACTTTCGTCGTTAAATTCGCCCCCGCGTCACGAAACCGTTTCAGTATAATATACGATAATGTCGATGTATTGTATTGTTCTCCCGCGTATCCCGCATACGTCCGATGATTTATCCCTAAATACGCGCGTAGATCGATCGATGGGTGGGTGCACACAATACCGTATTTTCCAATATAATGTGTTGTCCTGTATATAGACCTATAGACCAAAGCCATACCACAAATTTTAACGGCAAGTTACGAAAATAACTAAAAACATTTGCGGACCACGATATGCTTACGAAGACGGTCAAAGTACTCGTGTGCGAGTAATGTATTCCGTTCATGTACGGTATACGTGTATGAATAGTGTACACTGTTATTCGTATATTATATATCAATAGAATGTACACATCTTCGACGAGTGGATCGTCGACTATTATCTAGCTGAATTAGTCCTCCGCTCCCGGGAGATATTCTACTATTTTAGATACGAGCATTATCACTGTTTTTATGCAAAAAAATATGAGAAAAGCCCAAAAACGTTAGATATCCTAATGATAATTATTCATATTTTTTCATACTGTATAAATTTTCATAAACCTCAATTATTAGTTATGATTAAACGAACGTATTGAACAAAATAAAATACTTCTTAGGTGACTAAAAAACATTTCACATCCAGTCCAGAGCTCAAAAATGATTCTACCCTTAGAAATGCGATCTTCGAAAAACCTTTTCTTAGCACGTACAGTAACAAACGAATTCCCTCAACGTTTCAAACGAATCGGTATGATGGTAGTGTTTGCCGTATGTTGATCAGTCAACGATCGAGTGGTATTTTAACTACACATATAGTTATATATATTTACAAACAAAAATGTAAGTTGCATTCCACATCCGTCCAACGAATGGGGCTGTGCAATTGAAAAGTGTCGGAAAATTCGTATTATAGTTTTCCGCGGGTCTTGCTAAAAACTTGATATCGATCCGCGATCGTGGAACAAAAACACTTATGTTTTGGATACGTACTGCGCATGCACGTTATTGGCTGAACTCACAAAACTCACTTTCGCTTGGATTTGCAATTGTTACGAACCGCATTTATAAACAACGGTGCGATTATATCATGTTGGTTCGCGTATACCACTGCACACGGCCGCGTTTTCGTTTATAATACAATATTTTAACGATAAAATCGTAATAAGCATATTGTGTTGCAAACGTCTGAAAATAACGGACGACCGGTTAATCAATGGGCGTTGCGGTGAACGTTTTTCACATTATTGCGTGCAGGGCCATCCTCATGATTTGCGGGGCTCGGGGTAGAGTAAAATTGCGCGACTTAAAATGTCGAAAATGTCACTATCACGCGTCAGTTGCATATTGGAACTCAAATGTGCGCAAATAGTCTTAACAAATATAGTACTTTGCACTTGCAATAATATAAATGAGTAAATAAATTAATTATATAACAAACAAAAACAATTTTACATAAAAAAAAAAAAAAATGATATGTACATTTTTTTTTTTTTGCTCATCAATTTAACTTTTTTTTATTGTATCTAGATCTATGAAAGCAAAGCCTGTCCAATTGTGGTTAGATCGTGGGGCCCGGGGCGAGGGCTCCGTTTGCCCTGCCCTTGGGACGGCCCTGATCGCGTGCACCGTCAGGAACGGATTATTTCATCGTGGTACAACGGGGACCCGTCCATAACTTTTCCGCGTTTCAAACCGATCGTTATGCGCACCGTCGTTGTCGTTCAAAGTCCTATACCACCGTTGAAACGCGTGTATCTGCTCACACGGTCGGTGTGAAATTACATGTTTCCATTGGCCCTGAGAAAAATATCCAACAATTCTTTCTCCTGCCATGCGCTGCAAATATAAACGCATTGCCCGAGGTGTGACGTCAGTTCGCCGTACACACAATATGTACACACAACGGAGCACAGGTTGATGAACTATTGAACGTTTTTGAATAAAAACAAAGGCGTTTATATTGTTATCGAGCACAGATATAGATAAAAACGATCGATCAATAAAACCTCGATACAACAATGATTTTATTTGCTACAGCCTGGATATTCGATCGATTTAACGATTTACGATTCCAAGTGTACACGCGCGTACGCATGTGTGTGTTTGTGCGAGTCGGACGGATAAAGAATGAGAATGAGAGAAAGAGAGAGAGATAGAGAGAGAGAGAGAGAGAGAGAGAGAAATCAGCAGAGTTACACTCGTTATGCGTTCGGAGTTCGGAAGGCACTCGAGATAAGCGAGTAAAACACTTGGTGGTATACATTATACAGTTGGTGTTTTTGAAACCGTCAACCTATTTCTGAACCGTTCACGCGTCACTAGCGTTATTACTATTAAAATTACTACTACTATTATATTTATACTTATAGTAATAATTATTAATAATAACAATAATAACCGTTTTGCGACGTAAACGTTTTCTGCAACAAACACTTAATACACACGTGTTTATGTGTGTATGTGTGTATCCTTGTGTGTTCCGTATGATTACCATCAGGTCAGTTAATACAAGTATATGTAAAATATTACTTGCGGGTGACGAAGCGCACTTTTTCTAATGTTTTCTCGTATAGTATTTGTTGGTGCACGGAGTGTCTCTAATAATATTAAGAGACGTTCTCTTTCACCAATATAATATATATATATATATATAAAAATTCAAATAACAAATTGCTAATAAATGGACTGTATAGTAACAAATAAATAAATCGATATAAAATAATAAAATAGGTGTGGCCTACACGGCCCACACTAAATATGATATAAATAACAAATAAATGCTCTAACTCAGGTCCGTCGAACTTAACGAAACCAATACAACTAACAATAATGTGGTCAACCAATACTCACGTACAACTGTGACACGACGAGATGTGCCGGGGCTTGTAATCAATAAAACTAAAAAAGCACTATTTGACCCCGCACACACACAATCGTATGCCGACAGTTGTTGACGAAGAAGTCCCGTCATAGCGCAATACAAAACGATGATAAAAAACCATGATTTCACAAATGCTGTAGGGGAAGTGACCAACGTAGAACAATATAAACTAAAGCACATACAAGAGTAACTTTAAGTTACTGAACGCCATTTACCGGACGGCAGACAAAATACAACACAAAGAAAAACGTAGTTTTAGACAAGATGGCTGTTAAAGGGAACGAGGAAGAAATTCAAGAAAACTAATATTGTGTACATATCGACGAATATGAACAGAGCCGACGACATTCGCCACGAATGCTACGGCCGCCGAACACCATTATTACGATAAAAATGTCTTAGAGCCAACACACTAAAACCGAAAACAAGGGATCTTAAGAAAACTTGTTGCATCGAGAACATGACCTTTAAGACTTTACATACAACATGACCGACGGAAATTGAAAACCCGAAACAACGAACATTTACGCGTGATGATAACAGCGGGATTATACAGCTGGTTAATCGCACACAGGGTTATACCTACACGCCAACCACAACCGCAGCTGTGCAGTTCATCGCTATGCATCGTACGCAAATTAAAATAATACAAAACACAGATAAAAACATGAAACTAGAAACTAAGTACATAGCTCAAACAACTATTAGTCACCGTGTTCAAATGTCTCGACTACACCGACTCACCGCGGCGGCGGGCGTTGGTTAGACGATACGGTCGCAAGCAACACGTGTTTTTTGTGTTATTACAAACGATATTAAACAGCATATTGTTCACCGCGGCACAGTGGGAAATGATATGGTACAAGCAGTGACGAAAACAAAAAAAAACCACCGGTTAGGGTTGAAAAACAAACAGAACGTGTCTCTTTAAACAGAGAACCGAAAACCTGCGAGTCGGCGTTTGACGGGGGAAAATAAAAATGTATACCGTAGGGGCCTGTATCAAACTTCCTGCGCACAAGTATTTTTTTAATAAACAATAATTTTTATGAGATTCCGGAAAAATGTCTTTACAACGGTATAGAAAATATAGAAATAATCAAAACCAGTGAAACAGTTTTTTTTTTTTTTCGTTTTCCGGCGCATAAAAAGCTTTTTAACTATTGATTTAATAATATAATATTGCATATACTCTTGTACAGCGATACACAGCGTATACATTTATTTATCATTTTATTCGATGTACGGACGTGCGATTCTTATAACATGATATCATATACATTGTGGAAGAACAAACATTGGTTGGTAAATTAGTAAACGTTATAATTAATAATTGAACATAATATAAAGACGATAATAGGGATCTGTATTAAGTATAATCTAAATTATAAACAATTAACCAGTGATCATTAACGGGAGCTTAAAATATAATTTTTGTTTGGTAACCTACAGGAAATCGTAATGTATTTTATCCAAATTTTTCTGATTTAATAAAAATAAAAAACGTACTATCCGCCAGGGACCGATTATTGTTTGATATCTGTTGTGGGACCGGTACCATGGCCCTTTCTGACCTCCCCTTATCTGGGCTTGATTGTACACTTAACTTTTAGTTACAAATAAAAACTTTTTTAACTAACAAACAACTATCATGGACGTTTTCCTCTTCCGACTTACCGTAAAAGCGTAATAATTATAATAACAATAATAAAAATAATATTTGCGAACAAGCCGATTAAATACCATAAATATTGAAATGATAATATGATACCATAATTGTCAAGGCCGGATTAAGCACCTGTTGGGTCCTGGGGATGAAATTTTATATGGGCCCTTTTGAAAAAACATGCTTTACAAAGCCGCTCGCTACGCTTACAGAACGATACATTTTTTTTAACTATTTCACAAATTGTCAATTGCATTATAAAATTATAAAATTAATAGGTATATGCATTTTATGTCTATAAAACTACTAATTTTAGTTTGATAAAAAATGTGTATCAGCTTAAAATTGTTTGGGCCCCTTTCACTTGGGTACTCGAGAGGGTCTCGAGGCTACCGGGGTGGCTATACCTCTCCTTAATCCGGCCTTGATGATTGGCTGTTATTTTCTGTACGATGTGGTTTGCAGTTCTAAACACTCGTATCGTGTATCCAACACGTAAAACTTTTTTGTTTTCTAAATCAGTCGAGTATTATTAATTGTTTTAATGAGTTAATGATTTATTTAACAATATCCGAAAAATTGTAATACTTCCACAGCCTATATGTAAAACACACGGCAAGCAATATACGTATGAGTTCGAAACTGGTTTACTCAGAAAATCCGGAATCCAAAAACAAATTATTTCATATTTGGAAGTCTTGGGAGTATAATACAGGTATATTTTACTTATATTGCACAAAATTACACAAAACCTAACCCTAATTGGGTACATCACCCAATCTTCTTCTCGTTTCTACGTCTTTATTGTGTTGCGTATAAACGACTCGAAATAACATCAATAATAATGACATTACGGGTTATTTATTTCCAAGAAGATAATTTAATTTTTAGAAAACTTTTTTTCGAAGTAAGTAATAAAAAAAGAAACTATTCGCAACGCTATAAATTTATATTTGACTAAACTACCCGTATAGTTATAGTATTTTTTCATTTATCTTCATATTGTATTTTTAAGGTTTTTTTTTTTTGGTAATATTAATAATTAGATTTCCGATACAAAGTAAAATAATGCATTGCCTTTTACTACTCGATTATTGAACTCGGTCCCTACGTATAGTGAAGCCTTATTGTAAAACTATAATAATAATAATCATTAATCTTCATTTTAAGTTCTAAAGAAAAGAAAATATTCGTTTTCTTGAACTTACCTTACATTTTTCAGAAAAATTTCCCAACGAAATGATTGCTTTTAATTTTATCTTCGCTGTATGGAATATTTTTGACTTTTTATATATTTTTAAAACATTTATAGTGTTGCCTTTATTAAAATAAATCACGAGTTATTTTACTTATAACTTTTTTGTATTATTTAAATAAGTAAATTAATTATCTTGCCTTGGTTTCATTAGTTTCAATTGAAATGTATAGTTTTTTTTTTTTTTTTTGTACTTCAAAGTTTTTATTTATTTTGATTTTAAATAATTCTAAATATGTATTAAAAACACATCTTTGAGAAAATATTTTATATGAGACCGTTTGAAAACGTTACAATTCATGAGACAATATCAATAATTATGTCCATTAATCAATAATCGATGGTGTATTATTAATCAATATTTATTATGCTTAAAAATAGTTGATATTATAAGTTGCTGATTAATCCTACGGTTCATTTAATTTATTAATGTGCTGAAAGTATTGTACTTGTACCCATTTGTGAATAGTTCAATATTTATTATGGCAAAATTAAACATTAGAATAATTGTATTTACAGAAGTTCATTAGATGCTATCAAGGTGTTTATAAATCAAATTATAGTTTAAAGATTATATAAATTTAAATACTACACAATTAAAATAATGTTGGTCATTAAATTATAAATGTATCGATACTATGACTGTACAATCAGTCAATATAAAGCTTTCGATAATCATACACAGTTGAACAATCGTAAATTAAATATTAAATATATGTATTCGGTATTTAAGCGTACGCCTGATACCTTCGAATTCCGTAAAATTGTAAAGTATCAAAATTTATTCAAATATTCAACAAAATAGGTGTATACCATTTTCTAAAGTGTATAAGCTGTACGCTGTTGTATTATTTTTGAAACAATCGATAGATTTAATAAAAATAATTATAATGAAATGGAGAGAGAGAGAGAGAGATTACATAGAAAGAAAAATTAATTTTTAAAAAAAAATGTAATTACATCACTATACTATAAACATTTTAGATAACGCAAAAAAAAATAATAATAGTTAATAATTTAAGTAGAATATAAGTGAAACGGTTGTGTACGACAATTGTGAGAAATGTCAGATAAAATTAACCCCCATATATAATTAAAATGTTATAAAATTTATAAAATATACCTGATGACAGGCTTTTCGGTATTTGGCTGTTACGTTGATAACTGATTAGCTGATCAGGAATACGGCCCTTCCAATGTGTCTGTTGCTTGCACTATAACATAGTACTCTCGTTGCATGATAGCCGGTTTTATTAATTAATTTTTTTCTTTATCTGATTAATTTTTTTTTTTATCTGTTTTTTTATAAGCCTTCATCGGAATAATTCAATCTCGCATCGCTTGGGACAGTAATGCATGCTTCAATAATAATAATAATAATAATAATAATAATAATAATAATAATATATAATAATAATACAAAAATAATAATAATGAATAGTAATATTAATGATAGCAATAATAATAATTATTATTATAAAGTTACACGGTATTATCAAGAGCTAATCGGGCCACTATGATCTTGATTGCATGCATTCTGTAAGATTTGAGTATCTGGTTTTCACACCCAAAACTGCTGGTCCGGATCCTTAACGTAATATTTTAAAGCGATCAGCTGATTAAATCGTTAACATTCAATATAATTTTCTCCCATGATCAGAAACCGTTCGTTACGTGACTATATCAACTAAAATAGTAGAAACCGATTTTTTTGGCCTTACCTGTAACATTATGCTTTTGAAACCGACGCTAAAAAAACATAAAACGTTCTAAGTTCTATTACCTATATTAGTTCTGAATTACAGTACCTAATTTATATATAATTATAACTATAATATATTATGCAAATTAAGGCATAAGTCTTAATAATTGTTTAAATTTTATATAGTTTATCAATTCAATGTGGCGACATTTATACGGAATAGTATTTTATTTATATGTTGAGTATTAATATCATAACTAAAAACTGTAATACGGTATTACTCGTTAAAATGTATTATATTTTATTATAAATCGTAGACGAAACGATAAAAATCGGTAATCAATTTAACGCACTTCATGTTAAAATTTACAACTTCGAAATACTAGTTTTTGTTAAGTATAAAAAAAACTTACAGTCAACCATTTATATATTATTAACCGTAAGAGGGTTGGTATCATGGGATTATCAAAACAGTGGTTAAGTGTTTTATTTTTTTTTTCGAACAGAAGCTTTACTAGTTTTTCTAAATTACGTTTGTTTTTCCTTATTTTTTTTATTTTTATTTTTTTTTTTTTTTTGTCATGGTCGGATTGTTGACGAAATAAGCTTACACTGGCTTCGGATGTCTCGCACGAAGCCCCTTGAGAATACGACACCATGACCAACGTTATTTTTTTTAAATTTTCAACACCATAGCAATTTTATGATTATAATTATTTTTATTATTTTTTTTTCAAGATAACCATGGGCAAAATACTCTTGAGAAAATTTAAATCAGTACGTTCACAACGTCAAGTAGAATACAAGATATACATCATGCGTTTATCATTCCCTCGTCTGGCACGTGTCTTTTCATAATAATTGAGAGTTTTGAAGTTTTGTAAGACTGCTATCAGATAATATTACAACACTTGAAAACATCTTTCGGCGAGTACATACTAATGATTGTACTGGGTTATGTTTTATTTTAGGTTTATTCGTATTTTTAAATTGTTTAAAATAGTTTGACAATAGTTATTCGTACGAAATAAATTACTATAAATAATGTTGAATTTCGCAATGGCAACAAAAATAATGCTCGTATTATTCTGACCGAAGTCAGACTTTTTAAAACTTTCAGTATTTGCTATTATGACAAAAATGTATTGCAGAATATATAATTATTATTGTTATTCATAATTCTAACTAGAAAATCTGAGTTTTACTTTTATATTTCCTCAAAAAATGTTGAACACTATGATATTAAAACTTGAGTAGAAGTATAAATATGTCAAGTAAAAAAATCCTCTTCCAGCAAGGACTAATCTAAACAATTTATTTTTATACTGCATTAAGACGTATTATCATGGTAAATATAATGTCCTTGTAGAAATAGCTGTATTTAATATTGTTGTATTTATATGTACGTCTTATTTTTCTATAGAACATGATGAATAAATATTTTGTTTATTAAATAGTAAATAAAAACAAAAAAATAATATTTGTTTGCTCAAAACGTTGTTCGCCTCTTATATCAGCCAAGAGAAGATATTACATTTAAACTGTATACATGTGCTATGTAGTAAAATATTGACTGTAGAAAGACACATTTCCTAGATACGGAAAATTATATACCCTACCCACAGTAACATCAAATGTTATACGATATAAAAAAATAAGTGTCTATAAATTATACAGACGGAACGCATTTTTCTAGAATTCTTTTTAACACACGCGTTATGCGTGTAAAAAATTAAAATTCTATTACGTCCTATTGTGCTTGGCACCCACCATCGGGCTCGGCTATTCGTCATAGACGCCACGGTTCGAGCAAAAATGCACAAGCCGCACATTACTCTAGGCGCATCCAACCCTGCAGCCGGGTGTATAGATCATAAATCACGTCCTGCGACGACGAATTACAGGAGGAGACCCATTTACCGCGTACAATGGCAACTGCAATTCACGGACGCGATGATCAGAAAAAGTTACCGACGCATCGATTAAAAACGTCTGGTTTAGAAAAATCAAAATTCCTACCAATTAACTATATTTAATATAATATTATTATGTAACAATATTAACATCACGAGTTCATAAAATATAATACACACTTATATATTTTATTTGTTTGTAAAAAAATTACAATCAAAATTCCATGATAAATTGATAAAATTTACCATATCAAATATGAGCTACAGGAGACGGTAATAATTTTGAAGATCTCTGATACATCAAAGAATACATAATATTTTATGTCGATTGATATTTCGTAACGTATAATCATACAACGAAAGTAGAAACTATGTAAATCCTAGGTAGACTACTGAAACGTCAAAAAATAGATACGATATTGACTTAGATTAGTTAATAGTTAATCTGTTTACGTTACGGTCTGTATAAAAACTTAACTGATAAAATCGACATACACCTACAAATGCTGCGAACACGTCCAACGTATGTGAGTAAATACTTAAGAAATGAACTCGTTCCTCTTTTAAATCCCAAAAAATTTATCGTATGCAGAGCCCAAATAATCGAACCAACATTTAAAACATTAATCGACTTGAGCAATATGAGGGTTTAATGGATGTAGACTGCTTATATGTACGCAAAATATGTGACTGTCGTGTTCATCGCAATGAAGCATAATATTGAAGGGATTTTATGTCGTTTTTGATGGTTTGTCGTTGGTACATACGACTATATACACAAACAATGCAACGATACAGGGCACAATAAAGTTTTCAGGTAAGGTGTGGCATGCGTTTAAACTATTTAATGTTTCGGAATAATGGTCATTGTGTCAAGAACCGTGGTTTAAAATGTTTTTAATGTTTAAAAAATAAAACCGTACGTTTTTCTTATTATTATTATTTATTAAAATAGGAATTTTAGGTAACGGTTTTTATTTTAATGAGGTTCTACAAAACTGGGAATCCAAAAAACCCCTACGGTACACAGTTCACAATAATAGACCAAAAATAACAACGATTTCCTCAATTCAGTGTTGGACATCGCTGATGGTACGCGCGGTTTTCGGATTCGCGTCGGTTAAGAACCGCAATCACAGTTTTATGAAATACATCAGACGCGAAACAAACCCCTCGAACACGGTCTTTATTTATCGGACATTAATGGAATGCTTTCGAAAAAACCCGTCCGTGAAAATTGCCACCCCCATTCATGATCGTTATTAATCAGGTTTATTTTTATTCTTCAGTCGAAACACGTAGTGCGCCGGCAGAACCGCGTGATTGGACACATTGTGGCGCGCGCACGTTGGACGCAGCGGAGACGAGCCAAACGGGACGGCGGCGGAAAACGGGAGAAAACGAAAAGAAAATTACGGCCCGGTCGAGGGGAAGAAAAATACGATCGCGGTAAGGAAAGAAATACACCGGTCGCCGCCGCCGCCGCCGCCGCCGCCGCCGCGTCGGATAGCGCACACTCGCGACGGCGGACGGGCGGTCGGGTCGGCGCGCGCACCGACGGACGGGCCGATGGGCGGGCGGGGCGCCGACGGACGAACCGATGGGCGGGCGGGGC
>NW_020273620.1:1339850-1449277 GCF_003268045.1 Sipha flava | reverse complement strand
AAAAAAAAAAAATCCACGCCGCTTTGTTGTCCGAATCGATTAACCGATTTCTATTTTTCCGCTCCGACGACCGCTCGATCGCGAAACGACGATTGCCGGGGGTGCGGCGTGCAGTGGCCGTCCGTAGTGCGCGTACTCGTCGTACTCGTCATACTACGCACGGTGTACACCGGTAGTTATTATTATTAAGATTACGGTGTTACGCGGTCGTATTCAAGTCTGAAAGCTGTACCTTACGGCACGGTTCGCCAACATTTTCGAACAAGTGAGCTACATTTGAAATTTAAGTCCCTCCGACGTCCAGGAGAAAGAAAAAAAAAAAAAGAAGCTCTAAAGAACAATTATTATCTAATGTGTTTCCGTTATCCGATTATTTGATTATTTTACGCGATCTCGACTGATAAAATTAATTTTTACAACGATCGACCTATACTCCTAGAAAGATCGCGATCGACCGATTGGCCACCCCTGTCTTATTGTATTGTTTTATTTCGTTATTATACACACACACACACACACACACATATACGCATACGGTATACCGGACCATATATGCCAGCCTGAAACGACGCGTTACTCGTTTGGTGAACTACCGCAGCGAGTACTTAACACAATACTGCATCACTACCGTACAATACACAACCGTTCGACAGAACACATAAACGTTTCGAGGAGACCGAACAAACGATCGTTTTTCTTTTGCAGATAAGGCTAATGGATCATAAATCAGGAACGATGGCTGAGTGAAAGATTTGTCACGATTTTTTTTTCTCTCTCTCTTAATTTTCATCCTTGAAAAAGAAGTTTTCTCTACGTAACCGAAATGGATGTTCGAATCTCGCCCCGTGTAGTTGTACGTCTCCTTATTCGTGTAAGACGCGTGTTATCGTTGCGTTTGATGACTTCGATGAGTCACCGGTAATCTGATTGTTGCTCTCGAAAATCATGACTTTGGACTGTAACATTTTTTCGCTTCCGGTCCGCTAGCATTTAAGTTGAAAGATTTTTAATTTATTTTTTCTTACCCACACACAACTGAAATAATATACTACGTATTAGTATTTTTTAACAATGTATATTTGTTTTAGAAAAGAATTAACTCATATTATTACAATAGCCAACACTGGTTTTGTTCTTTTTGACGCGCGTGCGACTTACTCGATACTCGTTTACGGTGCACGTAATTTTAACCTAAATATAATATTTAGGAACACGGTTTTCACAACACAACAGCGTATCAATATGAGAACATGTACGTGTAGATATATTTTTACTTTGAAAGTTGCCGTGTAGACCAGCTGATGGTTTGCGTTGTTTTTAACACCATCAGAGTTTGCGCAATATCTTATATCTTATACATATTTATATTTACATCCATATCTCACTCTATCGTACTCTCTTTCTCTCTCTCTCTCTCTCTCTCTCTCTCTCACACTCTCTCTCTCTTTCTCTCTCTCTCCCTCTCACTCTCTCCCTCTCACTCTCTCTCTCTCACTCGAGAGTTGGTCAAAGAGTGGCTTCGGAAAACAAAATGCATTCATATGTACCTATATATATTTGTATACGTATATATTATGTGTATTATTCTCGCTGCAGCGGCAAATAACGATTACCGGTGCATTACGAAGGTTCGTGTTTGAGTGTTTTTTTATGTGTTCATAAAAAAACAACAACTTTACGAAGGTGTTGAGGTGGACAATAAAATAACGTACGTATAATACACTCGGTACCTATATGGTTGTGTGCGAGTGTGTGACCCTTGGCAATGAGAAAATCGGCTCAGGTACTAGAGTCTAGACGACAATAACGTACGTACGTATTGAAGTAACATCGGATTGTCGCGACAAAGGGCGGTTATACGGCGGTGTTCTGATAACGTGCGTATTGATAATAGTCGACTTTCGCAATAACGTCGTAACAAGCGAGACGAAGACTATCGGCTACGGCAAGGAGGTACCTTATACGTTATATAATATATGCGTGTATAGGTTCATAGTGTCAACGGCAATGGCAGTGAAGGGTGGAACACGCGTGCCCGGTAAAACCGTGTCCTATTGTTTTTTTCCCATCCTGCCCCGTGCCGTTTAAAACTTGCGCGAGATCCACGGGGAAAAAAAAATCTAAACACTTATATTATAACGAATACCGCGTTAAGTTAACGACGTCACGTGGGTTATTTATTCGACATCCGTGTCGAAACCCGCAGTCGCGGCGTCTGGAGAAAAGGATCACGGCCTCCGGAGATTTTTATTTTTTATTTTATCTACCGGGAAACGACTTCAGAAACTGCTGATGACGTCGAGTTGCCATGCTCCGGCAATAACGAGATCCTTACTGCAGCGCATACGCATGAACCGGGTCGTCGCTGCATAAAATAATTGCAATAACGTCACGTGCGTGGTTATACTGCTGTAACGCAAAACGTCTGACTTATGGAATAAGTCCAGTAGAAAGATTACGTCGTTTACTTGTTCTCGTGTTCGAGACGCGTCGCACTCATAAAAGAACAGCAAGATTTTCGACTTTTTTACCGCAATCATTAAAACCATAAACTTCGAGATTAAGAACTATTCGAATTAATTTTTATCCATCCTTTTATCGTTATAACATGGATGACGCGAACGTCTTTCTCTGAATTTGGAACATTTAAAATTCGTTTTTTTATTAATACATTCCATTTTCTGACTTATATCATCACTACGTGCGAGCCTAACGCGTAATATAATTGTGACGGAGATGCACTTAAAGCGTGTCATCACTCATGTCCCGGAAATGTTGTAATTGTTCGCAAACTCGTATTCATACTAAACGGATAATATTGTAATTATATGCGTAAGCTGCTGTTGGTCAGTATTTCGTAAAGAACGCGGTTAGACACGGTGTAATATTAGTTATTTAGTGTACGAGCCTAGAAATACAGTTTTCGAATTAAACGCACCCCATTCCCATTCGTGATCGCGCACGAGTACCCGGCCCATCATCCGACTGGCATCCGTTGTCCGAGCGTATAAATTCAACCCTTTGCCAGCGGTGGTACACAATGCGCGCACACGCGGCGTGGTGATGGTGTGATTTACATTTAAATATAATATTGTATAGTGTAAGGTATGTGTGTGTGTGTGTGTGCGCACGATTGTGTTCTGTATTCGACGCACATTGAAACTTAATAATAGTAATAGTAATATAATATTCCTGCACCTTTCGACGATGCCGACCTGGCAAACGCGCGCACCCCAAAAACGAAGGCGCTCCCGTCGCGATGACCTTATATACAATATATATATGTACAAATAAAAATGTACACTGTTCAGCGGACTGTTTCACCCTCCCCCACCCATTCCACCTCCACAGTCACCACCACCCTTCTCTTTATTATCTCGGCGGCAGATTTGCAATTTAAATTGGCCACCGCGACCGACACCCGTTTTGAACTCGGAAAGAACCCTTTCGCCGTTTTGCCGACCAGTGAAAAATGATCCTTCGCGTTCGGCAAAGAAAAAAAAACCCCCAAAACAAAAACAAAATGCAGTTTTTACAACATCACAAAAGATAATATGGGTATAAAAAAACTATTTCTATTACCACGTGGTGTCGTAAATTTTTTCTTCTTTGGACTGGCGTTTCTATTGAATCGGTTTTTAAAAAAAAAATACGTTTTATGCCATTATTATTATTATTATTATTATTATTATTATTATCTAAACCATTAATCCTGTGCGCCGCACGACAATCGCCACTGCTCATACCTTCGGCTGCGACGACATAACAGAGAACCCTTATGCGTGGTGATATTATTGTTTATTCGGATTGTAACGTGACCTCCATAGAAATATAAACAAAACAAAAACGGGGAAGTGGTCCGTAATCGCGATTTGTCGTAATGTATTATAATAATAATCGTAATAATGCTGTACGTGCGCAAACCAGTGCGAGACGGCAACTGGTTTTGACATGGATATTAATATTACTGTACACACATAACGCGAACCTTATAGGAAATCAAAACTTGTGGTGAGTTCGGTGTATGCAATCGGATTCGGTTGAACTGCAAATTGCACGCGCACACGTAACGTTTGAAAATTCCACGAGATTTCGATGTACGATTTTCTTCTGGTGAGCTTAACGAGTAAACTGCAACACGTGATGATATTGCACGTGGATCTCTAGAAGAAATAATACATTTATTTGTGACGTTATTGTATGCATTATCGTCGCCGATTTGTGTGATCACGTAACCCTTAATGCGTGTCCAGCTAGATCAATGCGATTAATGCGAGTTGTTCAAAATCCTTCTAATCGGGCCACATCGCAAGTTGACCACGAAGAAATTTCCAGATTCCGACCAAATAATAATTCACATTTGAGATGACGCAACATATTTTTATTTTATTGTTTTAGAGCCGATAAAATGTAACGTTCACACGATAAAACATGATCCTATGTGCATACTTACGTTATGAAAACTTTCATAAATATTAATGGCTGTAACATAATGGATAAAATACAATAATAAAGTCGGGTGAACGACCGACGAAAAATTATGATTTGAATTCCAAATTTTTTATTTTTCCAATTATTTTTCCGTTTGTGTTTCATTCACGTACCCGCAGAAGAGATGATTTCGTTATTTAAAAAAGTTTAAAAACAACCAGTCTGGCCACCCGAATCGAAACGGGATTCGGCAGTTTAATGCGTATTCCGTCCAAGGATCACGGGGAATTTTTCTCGTTACGCCAATAGATATCCAGGTTATTCCAAAGACCCTTGTCGTGTTTTCACCGCGTAAACTTTTCCTCTTTGCAGACGGATTTCAAAATGTATTTTTTATGATTTATCACTCGAAAGATAATTATTCCGAACAACTATATTGCAACTTGGTATTTTGATATTCCCACGTAATGGCGTTATTGCCGTACGTATATCGTATGGATGATGCGTGTATTTCACCGGAGTATTATGACAATAATGGTTGGCGTTCGCTTACGGCTTTTGCTAGACGTGGACTGTATTGTAATATCATAAACTTTTTTTTCCTTTCTTTTTTATCGTATACGAATACTGCGTCTTATGTAATGGTTTTTATTTTTTTGTGTTGTTTTTAATGGCCATGATAACAATACGAAATATGTTCGAAACTAGTCGGTTAAAATTGTTTTCTAACGACGAATGTATATTATAGTGTATAGAAATTTCACGTTCAGTAGTGATAATCGTTTAAATGTTCGACGGGATAATCGAATTCGTGTGAACAGTTTAATGCATCTCGTTACATTTAATAACTCATATACGTGTATTATAATGTGATGTATAAAGCATTTTCGTTTTTCTGACGCTGTTTTGCGGGTGTAATATTTCTCGAATACTTATTATAATATCACGGTCGTGTATATTGTCGTAACTCGTAAACGTATGTTAAGCTGAAAAACTGTCTTGTATTATAATGCCTTATTATTATTACTACTACTGCTAATAACATAATGTACGCGTAGAATTTCCTTTTCGACGAGTTCTTCCGTATTCGCACGAAATAACAATAATTATATTAATATCACGTGAAGTCGATCTCGGTAGTAACTCATCCGGTCGCGATTTACTTGAGATGTCAAACGTTTTGTACACAGACGGAATTTTCGATTACATTATTATTATTATTATTATTATGATTATTATTAATATCGTCATTATCATAATTATATTACTCGCCATGTTTACTACGCTTGTTTCGCTCGGGGCGCACGTCGGATGAGACTACGTCATTAATTTTAACCTTTGTGTACACTCATAGTGTTTTATGTTCGATTTACATGTATACATTAATATACTCGTGTTATGCCCTGCGCTGTAGCGTGTTATCAAAAACACTACTAATTTTTCGAACAGTTTTTTATCTGTTCAGATGGCGCACTACAATCTGATAGTTTAATATTTAACGACGTGGCGTTTATACTTTCTTTTTATTATTATTAGTATTATTCGTTTTGAATTTGTTTTTTATCACTTTGGCAGTTCGTTAAACGATAGTTTAAAGTAATAAATGAAAAACTATTATGTCGTTTGATTACGTACATTTTGACTCGACGTAAATTGTACCAAACACGTGAAGACGCGTGCACTGAAGTCGACATTTATTGAATCAAATTCGATAGAGGTATTAAATACGTAAAATTATAAATTCGATACGTCCAACGGGTTATAGTATTGTTTTTATTTTTACGAAAACTAGAAGAATCTACGATATTATGTTCACATCGTATTGGAACGTCGTGATAATTCGTTTAAAAAATAATTTCGTAGTCTATTCAGGGTCTGCGCGTTATAGATACCGATTAAATGGTCTACATCAATCACCCAATTAAATGATTACAAGCGTACATTAGTAAATAAAAAAGACCGTAGTGGATCGATCGACGACAAATATGCACGTGTTTAGATAATGCCAATAGCGGATTATAATAGTAATGATAATTATAATATGTGATATTTATATAAATCGAACGTACGTGCAACAATGGTACGGATGCTTGCATTTTATTGTTGTATTGACTGGGCCAGTGTCTAACAATTACGAGTATATGATGTTCGCGTTCTCGACAGCCAAATATTATACTGACTAGTAGACGAACAATTCGTTAACGGAAATAAACAAAATACATTTTGTTCGTGTACCGTAGCGCAAAAATATTGGAGTCTTATTCGAGCGGTCTTATGGCGATTTAAAGTACTTGTATGTTGTAACAGCTATTTTACTTACAACGCAGTATAAATGATTGAAATAAATGTACGCGCTTATGGCGATAAAAAAAAAAAAAAAAATGACATCCTCGCGATAAACACAACTGTAGTAGGTATAGTGTGTACGATAATGTGTGCAAGCATTGTCGGATCTTAATAGTCTTAAACGTAATAGACCAGTTAAATAAACAAAAACCAATTTTAAAACGATATTATAACACCTGATACTCAAAATAAATAGAATATCAATCATGCGGCTACTATACAATAGTAGTACAACATCGTATACACGGGTGAAGTTTCACACATTTGTTAGTGCACATTGTCTTTCTCGTTTCGAAGCAGTCGAAGAGTCTTTAATGCATCTAATGCACAATTTAATCAATAATTTCGATAAAATAATATTTAATTTCTAACAATATTTCAACACAAATTTTACAAGTGATTTTTCGCTTTCTTTGACGTCAAAAATGCAGTTCGATATTTTTGATATTTATAAAATATATTCATGGAAAATATTATTTTAATTTGAAGTCTTCGACAATTCCTGGTCGTGGTCCTAGTACACGCGTTAAACGATTCTTGGAACTTCATAGCATATTATTATATTCATGGCTCTGTCGTGTCATCAATCAGTGGTGCCGGAATTTATTCGCATACATTTCTACGCGAATTTCCTCTCGTTGAGTGACGAACGATTGTTTCAGATAAAATATACCCTTTTTAAAGATTGTCATTTTCTAGAGTTCTGGATGCACACTCAACACAATATTATCCGTTACATAGTAATTATATTGTTCACGGCAATTCGAGTAATTTTTTTGTTAACTATCAAGAGCAAAATGTTGATGAGTTTTGAAAAACACAGTTTATGGGTAAAAGTTAAACTTGTGTCTTAAGGATTTTGAGTTTGCCACACCTGTGTTACGTTTTTTTTATAATTTCTTTTTTCGATTTTATTATAAATAATTGTTTTTCAGTTTAAATAAGGGCGGAGTAGGGTGTCTGGTGGCTAAGATGATATTTCGTTCTCACCATTCCTACACACACATATATATATATATGTAATATACATTATCGATGCCTCGGAACGCTGTAATGACTGGGCAATCGGCGGCGCGTAAGATATGGTACCGAAATCGGTGGTTTCGACTAATTTGTCGTAAATACGTTTCTGCTCGTGAGATTTTTTTTTGGTGTTTTTCATTATTTCGTTTTTTTTTTTTTTTTTAATGATAAACTATATTATACAGTATCAGCAATAATCGTGTGTATAGTGTAGTGTAAGGTTTGTGTGTGTAGTTGTATATGTGAAATGAGACAGAATTATACGCGTATCCGTGTGCTGTGGCGGCAAACCTTATAATAATAACACACGCGGCGTTCCGTCTATCCGCGTGCCGCCACCGCCCTGCCGACAATCAACGGCGTCGTCCTCGTCGTCGTCGTCGTCGTCGTCGTGCGCGCGGAGGTGTATTTTCCGATTCGTCCGTGACGTTTAACGACGCTCCAAAACGGTTATAAAAACTTCAGATAAATAATGGGTGAAAATGCGCTCAAACGCACGTATTATATAATAGATATAGTTACGTGTAGTGCGCCGCTTCTCTAGTATATAGCTCGACGAGCATTGTAATACAATCATTTGTAACGCAGTGGTGGTACGTTTTAGTGGTGCGGGCGGTGCACGAAAAAAAGGAAGAAAAAACTCTTACGAGAAATGTGCGCGGTCCGAAATTAAAGTGTTGCGTTTTTCTATCATTTTTTTTTTTTTTCATTCTATTCCTACTTTTTGTGACCGGTTCCAAAGTGATTATTACACACACTCGAAAACGATAACGCGCGTGTCCGTGTGTTTGTGTAATAAAGAATATTATACACATTATTTATTGTTGTACATACGTTATGACGACGTGCGCCGCGAGGAAACGTTATCCGGGTAAATTGTGCGTTTTAATTTATTACGCGTATTTATTAACGGATTTCAGTTTCTTTTTCTCATCCATAGCCGTCCAAGAATATATGTAATATACGATCGCGATGGAGTGCAGTCTAAACTATCTCGCACCTTAACCTACCGATCCCTCCTTCCACCGCCCGCGATTTTGTGTTGAAATATTATAAGTGTAAACGTGCACATAATGCAACGGAGTCCGATAAAATATCTACATTATATTAAGTTTATTGTATTATTAATATTACGTGACCAATGAAAACTAGAGGCTATAGCGAGCAGTGTTGGGACTTATCTAGATAGATTTTTTGTCATCTTGTATCTTATCTAGATAAACAACGCTAAGTTATGTAATTGCTTATCTGAGATAAAATTTTTACTTATCTGGATAATTGTCTGTATTCTTGCCAAGAGTTATTTTTATTCTTGTACGGAGACGAACCCAACAAATCAGAGATCATAAAATTCGGTCCAGCCGTACTTGAATTATAAATTCTGTAACTAACCCGACTTTCTTTTATATGTATAGATTTTGTATTCATAATTATAATTCGTGTATTGTTAATAAGTAATTATTTCTTGGTATGACATTTTGTTTGTATTTTCATGTCGAGGAAATATTTTTGGTATTTTTAAACTTAATTTCTTATTTTTCCATGAAAGTTCCAAATATAGTAGGTATTTGATTTTAGTATATATATGTAACTCGTACGCTGAATAGTCAATACTTCACTCTTGGAATCCGTTAAGTCGTAACTACTTACAGAATAATGAAAATCATCAAATTAAGATTATATGGAAAACAATATAGTTAAATTAAAATAAATGTATTCTGTATTCATCCTGATACGTACAGAGCAATTTTCATTGTTTTTTTTTTTTTTTTGTAACATTTTAGTGATTAACTATCATTAAATATTGTACATTAATGTACCAATAAATACTGCTAAATGGTACACAACATTACTACAATAAACATTTAACACCTAGGTACCTATTGATAATAATGATTATAATTGAGTCTTCATAGATATTATTACAAATATGAAAAATTGGCCAAAAGATAAAAAAATTTGAAAATATCTTTTTTTTATCTGGATAAAAATAAAATTATCTTTTATCTTTATCTAAATATTTTTTATCTATTATCTTTATGTAGATGAATTTGGACATATTATCATTCATCTTTATCTAGATAAATTTTAAATTATCTATTCCCAACACTAATAGCGAGTCTATAGTATTATGAGCGAAAATATCGCAAAACAAAAATTATAAACAATTATGCGCACACGTTACCCGTTTTACTCGCACGCGCGCGTTTGGTATAATAAATAATGTATATATTAAAAACTACGTAACGGTCATGATTATTCGGGTGATATATATATATATATATTGATTTATGTTAATTTGGCAGAAACAATTACACAAGTCGATTGGAAAAACATATATATAAGATAAAAATTAAACCTGCGGTGGCTTGTCATTTCTAGTGTAGTACGAACGTAACTTCTAAATGAAAAAAAAAACGAAAACGAAAACCCCGCAGCCGCACGTTTGGCCCTCGCCGTATTAATTAACTATCGTACGCTGCAAAACGTGTCGCGGAAAAACGCGTTCACCGTATTACATAATAATCCGACGGACAATCAATGTACGGTGATCAGGACGTCTAACGGGCGGCGACCGGTTTTAACGCCGCGAAACCATTGAGAGAAAGATCGCGTTCGTCCTGCGTCCGTTTCTCGCGCGCACGTGGGCGGGTTGAAGCGCTGCGTTTGCGCAGGTTTCCGCCGTAAGGAAACGCGTCGAAACGGTTTCCGCGTGATCCACACGTTTCGCACGAGCACCGCGAGACGTTCGACAATCGTCATCCCTGCGAGAATGGTACACCATTGTATTTTGCTGTTTTTCAATTTTTTTTTTTTTTTAATTTATTTTGTTCGCGGTGATGGGACTCGCTTATATAAACTTTTCCGTCACAACGATGACTGTTTATGTGAATTTGCACAGATCGATCGACGTAAAATGCTCCGTGTCTCGAAACCCTCGAGATCAACGTATTGCATAACTCATCATTCTATATTGTCCAAACCGCAGTTTACTAATGACTACGACGTTTTGCAGACATTTCAAAAATAACTTCGTGTTAAGTCGCATTTATAGCACTCCGATTGGCGATAAACCTTGATAATATTCGAACGTATACGATAAACGCATCGTTTACACTACTTCACGTATAATACGTGTTCACGGTACAAATAGTCAATAATATTATACATACGGAAACGTGAGATTTTATATTACATTCGTTTACTTGTACGTGTATAGTCATCACGTTCGTCGCGCTGGACTGAAAACTCAATTCGGTTACTCGGCGGAGTGTTGTTGGGTACCGCGGTCAGGTATTGGAACCAGATCAGATGACGAAAACAAAATAGTAAAACAATTGTACTTAATAATAAATTGGAGACAAATAGCTGAAACGGCACTCTTCACATCCTATTACCTCCAACATGCGACTGAATTCTTGTATTATTCTATGTGCCCACACTTTTTGTCTGCGCGAAGAGTGATAACGGATTCAAATATTATACCGTACGTTAAGCGTCTAGTAGTAACCGCCGGCTAATGTGTGCGTGTATGCTAGTGTATACGAGAGCTCGTTTTGGTATTTATCACCGTCGCCGTCCAGCGTATGTAGGTTGTACACAATCGATCGAAGTCGTAGAAATGTCCCAAGTCGCGTAACACATAATCCGGGGGGCAAAAGCCAATAAAATGCAACGGACAAGTATTATTGGGCTCATATATGATTACACTTGAAGGTTTTATTAGTAAAGTATACACAGTAGACATTGTATGTTTGTGTTTAATCATTTATTTAGTTTTCGTCGTCGTTCATGTTAGATGAGAATGAACAACGTACCGCGGTTTTCGAAACAGTGCGAACGGCATCGTTCACTTTTTCCTCCGGACACATATGACTCCATTTGAATGTAAACGCGTTTCTTAGAGAAACTAGTCGTTAAAATGCAACGGATAAAATGCATATCGTATAGGTAACTGCACCGATAAACGCGATATAATAGAACAGAAAGACATGCGTGTGACGTGTACCCGTAATGCGTGTACGATAAGTTATTACGCAATAAGCGCGTTTTTTTTCTTTTTGTCCAATCGTCGATGAACGAATTTTTCTGATTTTTTAAATTAATTTTAATTTAAACTTCACTTGATGGAATCGTACACAAGTTTTTACATGTTGGTGGTGAACAATAAAAAAAAAAACCCTTAACGCTCGGTCTAAAATAATACGTACGACGTAGCCGATCGTGTTGGTTTTCTGAAAACGACGTTGTAACGCATTCCGGGCGCTTGTCGAAGTACGGAAATCGTGTTTGTTAAAATTATTGTTTATCTGTAATATATCTCTGTTGTTTATACAGCGCACGAGTATTATTTCGAAGAGGTGTTAAAAAAAAAAAGAAGAATAAAAGAAAAAGGGTCATAAAAGTTTATGCAACGATTTCGATAAGACGTCGACGAATTTGTCGAAACGTAAGCGTGTGTGCACGCGTGCGCAAGTATGTGAAATTTAAATCCCGCGCACCGCAGTATAATATCGATTAATCGATGCGTGTTTTGAGTATCCCAACAGAAACGTGTAGTTTTTCGTGAATAGTATCCGTGGCTCTTAAGGCGGAAATCATTGAAAGCCGAAGGTTATTCGACACTGCTACAATGACGCGTATTGTGTACCTGTGCGTACAACAAAACATAGCTGCTAATCGAAAAACCGAATTCACCGTGTAAACTGGTATACAAAACCCAAGTGGTAAAACGCGGCCACAACGGTACGTACGCTCACGATGATGGGCGGGCGATCACTCTCCGTCCGTACATCGTTTCCCCGGCAAACTAATTTAATTGGGAAAAAGTCAATGATTTACGGGCCGTAAGATCGGAGCGCTCGCGTTGAAAGTCGTCGGCGCCACCGCGACCGCTGATATCGTCATGTACATAAATATATTTTATAATATACTATCATTGTGATTCTTTTGTGATCCTTAGCCGTTTCGTTACGGTTATCGAAAAACACGCGTGCGCGGGATCACTTGGCGTGCACCGCAAATGTATAATATTATCCCGGTCGACGATGAGACGACAGTTATCGACTACGGCCCGGTGCGACGTCAAAATTCGATGTACTTGTGCGCACGTAAGAAAACACGTATCCGTACGTTTGTTGTTGGACGTTAAACCAGTTGCAACGGCGCTTTTCGAAGTTAACTTTTTTCTATTTCCTTTTTTTTTTATTATTTTTAAACGGCTTCCGTAAGACGAGAGAGAAAAAAACTACGTGATCGCCTTAATCCGCAGTATTTTTTTTATATTCGTACGTCCTGCCGCAGAGAACGGGCCGTGTACGCGCACGGCACCGCCGCCGCAGGACGTTGATCGCTACCCCCAATCGTGCCGACGTCGCACGTGCCCGCGAACACGACGTATCACGTACGAACACGCGTGTATCGGATTACGTTTTTTTTCCACGTTTTACCGTCTCTCGTCGGACGAACGCGTGTTCGAAAACCGACAAAAAGACGACTTACGCGATCGGTTCGCCACGTTCGTCCGTACGAGCGCGTTGCGTTTGTCATATAATTCTGCGTCGTACCTGCTCCGTACGCCGCCCATAATCGCTTCTACGGTGAAAACGAACGGTTAGGGGGGAGGGGAATAAGAAAGAAAGAACGAAAGAAAAGAAAAATAAGCGTGTTTTTTTTTTTTTTTTTTTTTTAAGGCGTATTCTTCCGTTGTCGTCGTCGTCGTCGTCGTTTTAGGCGCGCGCGCACAAGTCGTCGTGTGTAGGTTTTCCAGGCAATAAACTTCGCGCGGCTCGCCGGCAGGATAGTTGGCGCCAGCCGTGCCCCGCGCGGCGTTACGAACGCGTCGATGTCCAACAGACGTTCCGAGAGAGCGGCGACCACGCGTTTGCACGCACGCGCGCGCGCGGCACACGGTAATTTTTTTCGTATAAACGCACACGCACACGTTAAAAAACATATTGCTGTGTCCGTTTCGTGATACGGCAACAGTAACGATGTGCGCACCGCGCGTGTTTTTTACCTGCGCGCACTGCTGCGGATTTGCATACAACCTGTCCGCCGTGCGGCGGCGTCGGAGTGTTCGCGTGTTTGTTTTTTACGCGCGCGCGTCAAACGTACCGTCGTAAAAAAAAAAAAAAAACGCTGCCGAAAGAAACGTTCTAAATTATTGTTGTAACGTGCACGGACGCGCGCACGTTTATCACGACCGATCGTCAGTGCTCGTACCCCGGTTAGGGATAACTATCCTGTTTATGTTCCGGGCGGTTGGTCGTCAAACGTTTCCGGGGTCCTTGCCGATAACGTTCGTCGCGCGCCGGTTATTTGTTGGACATTGTTGTCACGATCCAAGAAACGATTATGATACGTATGACCTGTGAACGCTTACATACCGTTAATAACTCGAACATGCCAATAATGCAGTAAAAACGAGCTTCGCGCGTTGGATAGCATGCGGAATTCTCTACGCTTACTTTTTTAAAAGCTGTCGGTATGGAAACTATAACCGTACAGATGCAATAGCGCTGAGGGGTATTTGTTCATCTCCGGGTCGAGCGTAAAATAATCACCGATCGCCGTAATAACGCGGTACAGGTGCGCGCGCGCTTGTTCTACCTTAGGTGATTTAGATCAGTTTTTACGCAGTAGTATTAATTACACAGAAATCTCAATTTAAATATACAAACGAAAACTCTGTGGTCGACGGTCGAGATGTGAACTGCACGATTCCACGACAAGACATAATAGTAATTCCGTCATATTTTACTCGGCTGCAGAATATCCCGTAACAAAATGTTATTTAGAAACGCACAATTTGACGTGTTACCGTAGTAGTGGACACATGGCCGACAACGACCATATGCGAGTGGGAGTGATGAAAATACCGCGAGTTTACCTTACGCGCGGCAGTCTATGTAGCGTTTTCATGTTTTTTACCCGTTTTCGTTTATCTTATGTACAACAGACTTCCGGTTTTCGACGACCGTTAGGACGTACCTCGCGATTCGCAAAAGCTAATTACTTTTAAGATATATATGTTACGGGTAATGTTAACATTTGGCTAATGTCGACATTATCCATGCAAGTAGACTAATGTGCAATTTTTGAAAAATTTCAATAAAAAAAAAAAAAAAAAACAGATCGAATATGAAAGAATTAGTAATTAGTGATTGTGGACTATTTCTAATACATAAAAATATCACAACTAACAAGGAGATTTCTCGTCACCATTAATTTTATTAACTAAATTTAAATATTTTTCATTACATAAATAAAATGGATTAGCTTCTCGTTTTTCAAATAAACAATAAAATTTTGTTTTCATTTCCTTTTTATTAAATAAAAAAATATTAACATAATATAGCACTCACAAATATGTGAAAACAGATTAAGGTCCCTGCAAACTCTAATAATTTTTCATCAAAACAACCTTAGCGACTAACAAAAATTAATGTAGGTCTAATGTATCGTTTTAAAAAATTTTAAGATGTTTGAATTGGTAAACAAATTATATAAAAAAATTCACATCGATCGGAGCATATACTTAATACTTTTTTAATATATTCAATATTAAAAACTGACAAATTTATAAAATGTAAAATATTTATTTTCGTCAGGAACTTGATAAAATTGGAAAAGTGCTCCGACCGATGCAAAATAAACTTGTGTACCAATTCAAACACCTCGATCGTCGGTATCTTGTATATGTATTGCGTATAAAGTTATAATAAAAACATTAATATACTATACCAACCAAGCATACTAGACTCATTTATTTTTTACTTCATTGTTGAGATAAATTATAAGTTAAGATTTATTATTGTGACACTAATGTATACAGAATCCAAAGAAAAACTCTTCTTAAATTTTTCTTAAAGATTATCCGGATGGAGTTGATATTTCATATTAATCCGCGAAAAATGATACATTAGCCAATATGCATAAATAATGCTAACATTTGTCGAATAATGTTCGACATTAAATAAATGTTAACATTGCCGGCAACGTATATATTCACGTGATGATATGATAGATGACATTTGGAATTTTATACCGATTTTTCCACGTGCCCCCTGCATCTTGGTATGCACAATCACGAAGTACGGACAATTTTCGCCAAAACAATTTTTTCGCACCGAATTATGGTGTCTAACTTATTACAGTTGAATCAGCCCTATTAACTGGGCCAAACGCGTGTCAGATGAACGATTCCTGTAGTTCACGTGCACCGGAGAAAATAACGCTCGACGACTATTTCGTTTATTTTTTTTTTTACTAGCTCATATTTTTAATAGAATATATTTTTCGTTTGAGAACGGTTTTTGTAATATTATATCGGTTACACTTCCGTTTGTTCGATGTACGAAATTTTTCACAACGAAATATCGCTAAATGTTTTGCCAATCCCATTCAAAGGCATTTTCCCTAGTCATTCTAGTTCCAACAATAGATAATGATAATGATTATATAATTACAATAATTAAACATCGTATTGTTCGTTTTCTATATGTTGTTGAGTACTGTTTTATATTTTTTTTTTTTTTTTATGTAGCCAAGTGGTATTTCGTGTAAACAAGACTCGAAACTGTGTCTTTGTTCTATTCAAATTGAAATAATGATTATGAAAAAAAAAAACATAAATTTCAATTTCCATTACTCTAAACCGGTTATAATTAATTTGCAGCCCAGAAATAAACACGGTTCACTTAACCAGCACACCCTTCGTTATCTACACACTGAAACTTAGACTGTGACGTAAACATAAATGACATTGCTCCATAAATTAAAGATTTTAAGGCAGTACGCCCTGAAATTCACTAAAACAGTACTCTGTTATATTTTATAGTTGGTGATTTTTTTTTTTTTTAACGTTAATATTATGTACGTAGGAAAATGTGACTAAATTTTTACGTGCTCCAAGGAAGAATATAGATTTTTATCTAGAATTTTTTGTATATTATTGTGTTTCGGAAACGTATTAATCATTTATAAGAAACAGACATTGGATGTTGTACACCCATAACTCGCAACAGAATCCGAATAAACCCCTCAATGTACATGGTGTCGATATCACCACGACTCCGTACACAAAACAATGAGTTCTTCGCCTGCAAAAGGGTATCGATAAGCCCATGATATTTCCACGTAACAGGATTCCGAATTACCGTAGCCGATCGCGTACCATTATTTATGATTGTTAAATATCTACCGAAACCATATCCATATATGATTACAGCGCGTACATACGTTTGTGCGTATGGACCACCGTAATACGGAGGAATATAATATTAATATAATACCGCGGAAACTAATACTAGAAACTGCACAGTGATGTCCCACGTTATGTATAACAAATATTGCACCTGTGACGGATACCACGCAGAACGGCCGCACATCACACGCGGTCCGAATGCAGCGCCGCGACGTGACCTATAATTTATATGCGTTGCGGTGTATACGAATTTCCATTGTCCCTGCTGCGTACAGTATTATAATACAGTGCGCGGATCGCAGTCCTTTTGTCGTCCTTATTTTATCGCCGAGGCGTCCGGTCATGTTTTTGTGCGCATATTTTCATTGTGTTTCACGTGCGCGCGTCGACGTGTGTACATAAATTACACGCGGAGAGAAAAAGAGTAGCCGCCGCGTGAATGAAGTGTCCGGGCGAGAGAAAATAAAAAGAAATCGCGCGACGCAGGTGCATACGCGAAATGGAAAAATAGCCACTCATAAGACTAGGTACACCGCGGCGACCGTATCGGGGCACGGGTAAACAAGGCGACGCGGAGAAGAAGAACGGTTTTGGTGATGTATAATTATATGGATTCGGTGCATTGTTCACGTGAATGTTGCGTCGGCGGAGCAACAATCGGTCGGTCGCGTTACGGCAGCAACAATAGTCGTACACACCGAAAAGGTGAAAAATACCAAAAGCGAAACGCGCATGACCCTGTTTGGGACGAGGAGGGAGCGAGAGAGAGCGAAACGGTAGTCGCGACTATAACATAATATTATAATAGTGCACCGCTGCGGCGATATCGTACACGGTTATTATTACGATTATTGTTGTTACGACGACAACGACGTAGAAACGAAACGAACGCGCGCGTTTGATTGATCACGATTTATTAGTCCGCGAGCGCGTACGGTTCGCGGCAATAATAATTGAAAATCATTAAGACGCCGTAATAGGTTATTATTATTATAAACACATGTTTCGATATTATTTTTTTTTCTTTCTATTACGCGGTCTATACTCGTATACGTGTATACCATGTACGTGCGATGTGTATACCTACTACCTATCTCTCTCTCTCTCTCTCTCTCTCTCTCTGGTCAGCCGCCGCCGTCAGCCGGTTGACAGACTCGTTTTCATCGATACGCTATTAATCCGACGCGAACAAACCCCGATCATTATCTATCCTATTCGCTCTCCCAGGACTGACCCACGCCGCCACCAAAAAAAATAATAATAATAATAAAAAAATCGAATATCTAAAAAATACGTACACACACGCGCGCGTACTCGTACGATACATTTTATATATATTTATTTTTTTTTCGACCCGGTGCATGTGGTGGGCGCATATAGTAAGACCGCGACCGACCTATCTCCCGTATTATACGTAATGTATACGTATATGATCGTCAGACGCTGCTGTATTATTAACTCGACGACAAGCTTTCATTTCACACCGTATTAAAGCATTTATAATGGATCTATCAGAGTAGATTAAAAACCTGTTGTAGCGCCGCCGCCACCGCCGCCGCCGCTGTTCTTTATCGGTGCTTATAATCTCTTGCGCGCGCGCGCCGCGGTCCTTTTTCACGCGCGTTATTTTTCCTCTTCTTCTTCTTCTTCCTTCTATCTATCCTTGTCCTTTTCTACAACGTATCACTGTTCTCTCTCTCACTCTCTCTTTGAATAATCGTATATCGATTTATATACGTATAAACTGTTTTTTCTCTTTTCGAACCGTGTACACGTACGTACACCCGACCATATGTAGATTTCATTATCGACACACTTGACGAGAGGAGTTAGGAGGGGGAGCATCCGCGGGAGAACCCGTTAAACCGATATTAATTATATTTGTGTCATAAACGCACGCGTATATATATATATATATATATATATATATATATGTTTACTTGAGTATTGAACTACGAAAAGAATGCAGTGGTAGTGGTAGCGGGGGGAAAGGGTTGCGTGAACTCCCAACTGGTAAGACAAGAGTGATAAAATGCCCGTCGAGTTCCTGGCGGGAACAGTTCGGGAAATATTGTGGTTACCGCAAACCGAGTTCGGGGTTGTCCTGTCAAGCGATTTCCATAGTACACCTACAACGTTTATTTTAAATTCAATGCGCTCGTTTAAAATATACTTCGTATACGCGCGTATCGCGTACAATGGCCGCACGTTTTTTCTTATCGACTACCATACGCGGATTGTTTCATAGCCGCGCGAACCGGTAGAAAAAAAAAATAAAAATAAAAGCCGTATGAACTCCGTGCATAATGTTTTCTACCGTTTCTATACACTACACGTTTAATATGACGTGTCGTACACATTTAACACAGCGCACTTCAAGTTCCGCGCGAATAACACATATTTTGTTTAATGACCTATCGGGGTGGAGGTACGTGCGCGTACGTGGGATCTCGAGTCGAAACAAGCCACGCGTCCTGGTGCAATACCCCCGTATTTTATATTCACGCTATCGCATAACATTTGTATTTGTCGCGCTTGAATGGTTTTTTTCTTTTTTTTTTCTCTTTTTCGCTGCAGCCTGGACTACGCGTTTCGCGTAACGGTCAAAATGTTTTACGACAAGTAAAATATTCGAGCAATTTTTATACACGGATTGTTTCATGTTGTACTCGTACATAAGATTATACATCGGCTTCAGTGTACAGTACATATACTGTACGCCGTTTTAACGCCCATCTGTTATCGTAGAAAATGTTTCAGATTCCGTTGTGGTTACTATATGATTGTATCATAATCGTTTTTCGATAGGAATATTATAACTCCTCGTTCCGAGTGGTGATCGGACGTTTTGATGTTTTTCACTCTGTTTCTCTCTCTTTCGTTTATTCTTCACTATTCGGCAACTGCAATACATTTGTAATGATTTTAAAACAGTCGTCGGTCTATTTATTTCTCATAAACGTTGACTGGGCTTCAAAATATTAATAGTGTCCAACGTCTATATTATGTCACGTACTACTAATCGTATGATTAGTATTATTACAACATATCATGTACGCCGGAAGCGCGCGAATAATTTATCGCGATTTTTAATAAAATTAAAACCGGCAAAATATCGTGCGCACAACACGCTTGCGTTCGACGCGTTTTTACTGCTGTTGCCGTGCCCGTAAATAAATTTATAACGAAAAAATGTCTCGCGAGAAAACATCGCTCGTTTCAAGGCGTTTCGAGAACCTAGGTATGCATCGCAGCCACCCGCGATTGAGTGCAGTCGTTACAATCTGTGCAGGAGAACGGATGGTGTTCGAACAATTATAATATATACTTTGCCAACGCGCACGTAACATATATCTACGGACGAGGCTCTGGTGACCTGTCCTTCGTATTCGAATGTGCAACGATAACGTTGCAAAGGAAAACATTTTAAACCGAAAAACACACTGTTTTCTGCCGCCGGCGAGTGAATAAAACGAAATCGTTCGGTTGGCAGTGCCTTAGTAACCTGCACTCGGTACACCTATCTCGGTGTGTACTATACTGCGGATTAGCGAGGTGCGAGAACGAGACATAAACATTAAATATGTTGTGAATATAACAACGCGTACACCGATCGTAAATGGTACTTTAAAAATGGAATCTGCGATTAGGTCTGAAACGTATTTGCACACGACTAAAGACGTAAGCGAAAAGATAATAATGTTGAATCGATCCTTCGAACCATATCAAAACACGCATATATATATATATATATATATTGATAGTTGTGCGAAGACAATACTTCGGCAATAATTGAAAACCGTTTGACGACCGCGTTTACATGCAGTGGGTACGGAACACCATGTATAGTACACCATACAACTAGTTTACAAATAAGATACGCGTCTTGTCCTTTGGTTATTTTCAAATTTTTTTAGCAAGTATTTGTTGTCTACAATTTTTCTGCGCGAATTAAACGTCAACTTCTGTTCGCCACTCCGATAAAACACGTTCACTCAATACTTGACACATTTATACTGTATAATATAACATATCGTACGAATGAACACAGCTTCTACGCGGAATATTTCACTTCTTAAATTCCAAAAAAATATATTTTTTTTTTTTTTTTGCGATTAACCCACAAACGAATTAAACAAATAATGCTGCTTTGATATTATTGTCTTTTATCGGCAGCTACCGCTCTCCGAAGGACCGATAATGTGTGTATAACATTTCATTGGAAAAATAGTAACTATTAATTATTTTATACAACTACTTGTTTACGTGTATTAAATGACATTTAATTTCAATAAATCAAGTGACGAATTATTTACAACTTTATATTACGCATTTTTTTTTTTTAGGATTATCATAATTATTATTTTAGATATTTTCACTTTTACATAAATTTATGATGATTTATTAAAATGTTTTACGTAGTTATGAAACGATAACCGGTTTTTAACCTATATTTTTGTCATACAGCGACGGGTAACACGTCTGTGCAATTTTTTCTCTTCTGTGTTTCAACTATTTACCACTCAGAACTAGTCTCAGCTTATAATATTTAAATATTATACATTCGATTAACACTTTATTATTATTATTAACTTCTACTGTCGATCGTTATATTTTTCATGTTTTCGTAACACTCGTCGAGTACATAATATTGATATTACACCAATTAAAACCGATAATGGTCGACGAACGCATCGGAACAAGAAGAATAATTTCTCCCGTTCGCCTAAAGTCCAAACGCACGTCGAATGAATTAACCTCAAGCCGTTTATGGTGTATGTTTTGCCTAAACAAAACGCCGGCCAATTTGTCGACTCGTTTCCATAACGGTATACTACAGTGATCACCGAACGTTTTCATCCGTCAAACATCGACACAAAATGCTATGACGGAATAAATGTGTGTGTGCGTTTGTGTATGTTTGTGTGTATATGTGTGTGTGTGTGTGTGTGTGTGTGTGTGTGTGTGTATATATGCCTATGTGTGTTATGCGTTACGTTTTACTAATATTGCTTTTATTTTTTTGTTTCAGGTTAACAAAAATAATCCAGAGTGCTTTCGTTCTATTAATGGTAAGTTAGTTAAATTACTAATCGGTTAATCTTAGTCCTGAGCACGATTTATCATTGTTGGCATAATCGTCCGCGTAATATAATACCATATTGTTCGAATTGAAATCAAAAAACATCGATGTTATACGATTTACATACGCACGCATTGACGCCGAAAAAATATGCCTACAATTGTATGGCTGTTGTTTTACCCGGACCATTTTAAACTTTCAACAAACGCGCGACAGAACAATAACAATGATCTTTATTGAATCGTTATAGTATTATGCGTGCGGTCAGTAAGTCGCACGATAGTTATAATTAACTCCAAACATGCTATTGACGTTTGGAAATGTAAACGAATGATATTGGTATTACGATTTTGACGGCTTAGAGACGTGTGAGTCGGTTTGTTTTTTCTGTTCTCGTTCAAAATCTTAAGTTTTTGGGACTGCTTTATTTCATGATTCCACGGTTGAAAACCGACATGTCCAGATAGCGCACGTACGTCGTGAATAGAAGGAAACGTATACAATAACGGAACAACTGCTACGATGACGTTATTGCTTTCAGTTAACGTGTACGATTGTCGTAATAGTAATTGGTTAACGAAAAGTACGCATATATTATATACTAATTATGAACGAATGTCAAATGGGCGGCCCTTTCCCTTCGAATTAACTGTGTATTTTTTTTTTATTGTTTGATCATGATGATTTATATGCTAGATTCCCACCGACAGTCGTTTTATCCTTCGACGCCTTCTCGAATATTAATCGATCGATATAATACAATAACACGATCAACGCACGTTTTTATCACTGTATCAATTAATAGTTCGTTTTTAATTACACTTGCGTCAATAAAAATACCGTAGAAACAATTCATCCGACATACCATATATCATTGCACTACCCCCATGCGTCTACCGTGTAGTTATATTTTATTGGTAAGAAAAAAATAAAACCAATAGTAATACAATAACTGGAAATCTACATAACGATTATCACTTTGTGTATACAATGATTAAATATTTGTTTTTCCAATAAAGAATTTCTTACGAAGTTTTATATTCGCATTTAAACATCGCACACTCGTATTATTACGGTAATAAAAGCCAACATAAATCTTTATTAATGGTGCCGGGCGTTAAATATTTATTTTTTTTTTTCGGAAATTCTTAACTTGCAAAACGTTCGAACGACTCGAACGCCGCTGTTGAACCGGACCAAAATGTGCAGGTTGTTTTTACCGGAACCCGTTTAGTCTCGGTGCCGATCGGTTGATTTCTATCATATTTTTCCATCCTAATATCGTTTTTATTGTTGGTCGGTACCCGTACCATATAATATGGTTAATAAACTCTCGACGTACAGTTTTATGTAATTCCTTTTTACAATCTCAGAACCTATAATTCTGTCTAAATTAAACGCGCATAAAGAATTTTAAGTGTCCACGTAACTAACCGTGTAAGACAACAACCGTTTACACCATTTTCCGAGTACTAGAAAACGTCTAATAGTTTTCAAAACAAATTTTACGACTTAATGTATTATTATTATATGCGCCCTCGCTGCAGGACGCATTTCCATTGACGATATCTGCGGCCCATTGATGTGAGAATATTATGTTATGAGGTCGTGCGCGCGTACATTGTCGCTCGGTAATGATTTACGTTAATGCGTCCGGTCAAACGACACACGGTGACATTGTTTATCCGGATGATAGAAGAATAAGAAAAAAATAATAATAATAATATTTTACGCGCCTGTGTAAATAATCGTAAAAATCGGCGTTTCGGAGAAGCGAAAACGCGACTAGTATAATATATTATTATCGCGCAATAATTTTTTTTCGCCGTGAATTTTCGTACACGCATCATTACAAAATACATAACAATATCACGTCTGCTGAAATTATCGACAAAGTCGCAGTGCTAAATAAATAACTGTCGAGTGAATGAGAGTATAAAAGAGAGAAGGGTTGCTTGTGTCTCTTAAGTAGAAAATATAGAGAAATTAATTGTGACGAGAATTGATTCTACTGGGCGTACATACATACGGAATTACCTCATCAACCGTTTGGATAGAACACATGAAAAATATGACACCATCACGGTGCATGAGGTATGAGAACTAATAAGATAAAAAATTATTAAAAAAATTAAAAAGAGAAAAACCAAAGATCAAAATATCGAATATATAATAATCTTATTGCGTGAAGTATTTATACATTTATTTTAGTAAACTGTACGATGAGCTCTTGTATTCGTGTTTTTCGTTTGTTCTATTCCCGCTTGTAGTAGTTTTAAACGATTCAGACACAAGTTCTTAAGGTTTCTTAAGATCAAGACGCACATTTCTCATGGTAATCATTTTATTGTGTAGTTCCCCTGTACATTTATATGTATGTGTATGTGCCGTCTTGGTTATTGGTAAGCTCCATGGTTTAGGTGGTTTCGTAATATTAGATCTCATACAGGAAAAACGTATAAACACGACAAACAACTAATCAGATGTCGGTTTATCATAGCAATATATTCATATTGTGCCCAGTACCGTCGACGGTATGTGTATACAAGATATAAACGAACTTATGGTCTACGCGACTCAAATTCGGATTATCGTCCATCGAATTCTATACTTATATCATTTATTATTTTTTTGGTCGATTTATTACTAACGCAAATCCGCGGGCTATCGATTACAATAAAACGAATAGTAATAATAATAATCCTTATTATTATTTGTTAACTTTGAACTTTTTTTAAAATTAAATTGATTTAAAGATATTTACAATCTTTTGACTAAAATATTAAGTAAGTAGGTTACAATTATATATTTCACGGAACATGATTGATTTGTTGAAGAAACTGTTCACTAACAACACATCAGAATTTTTGAAATGCTGTGCCTATAAATGATGCACTTCAAGTTTGTTCTTTCGCATTTATACTACATCGTATGTGACCTCGACAAAATTGAGGTTATTCACAATAAGCCCGTTGAAACGGTATTGAAAATTGCTAAATGTGTGTCAATCTCTTTTGAATGACATGCATATACAGTATACACATAGTATCTTTATACAAGTGATTAAACATTATGACAATAAAAACAAAAAAAAAAATTCAAAAATAGGTACGTATTATATATATATATATATATATATATATATATATATATACAGTCTATCGAATTAAAAAGTACACAAATCCAATTGAAAAAACCTTCACGTACGTCTTCAACTCGATGTGTTCGTTCATTTCTATTACACGCAATCGCATTACTATTACTTGATACTAGAGCACTGTATCCAATATACTGGGTGTTGCCTGTATAATTGAGGAAATTAGTTCACGCGTATTCTCTGGAGTGGCCAAATGAAGAATGTTTATGTGATTTAATTATGATTATTTTACAATAATAATGTGTCACTTCATCGTATTTATAATCACAACGAGATATGTTCGAAACGACAATACTTTTAGACGCTTTTCGGAATGCAGACTACTATGCGGTTAAAACAAATGTGGTGACACGAAAATAATTTGACCTAGAAATACTTGAATACTCGGATACCTATCCATCAAAATCCCAAACCAATTCCCTGGGTGTAGGTATAATTTTTATTTTTCGACATCAAAACGCGTAAATTGATACCCTGTTCCGAGGGAAACGATAAATCGTTTTGATTTGATCTTATTTCGCTTTTTTTTTTTTTTTTTTGCTAACTCATAAAGGGTTTTCATTAACTCAAATTCATCTTAAATTCTTCAGTACTGCACCATCAACTTAAATGTTACGTTGTATTTTTCAACTGAATTAACGAAAAAAGCCATTTTTTTTTTAAGTTCATCATATTATTTGAAGATTATGCAAATACATTTATTACGCAGTGTCATTGTTGTTGGAACATTAACCGAGATGTTTGAAGATAAAATTTTAAAATAAATCAATTCCATACGTATTCGAAATGTCTATTATCCATTTAACCTTAACTGTGTTGACTCGATTGAAAAAAAATAAATAAATGAGCTCGACTGAGTTAGTAAATATTATTAATTTGCCTAGCCTTGAACTAGTGTGTACCTCTAAATAAAGTGGTCGCGTATTGCAACTTGCCAATACATCATACGTATCCCACATGTACATAGTACTTACGGTAATGATATGCGTGCGGTGATTTGTTCGGTATCCGACGTCATCCGTCCGTCGAAGTATACATAATATTATATATATATATATATATATATTATACGGCGTCAGCTGCAATTTATATAAATAGTGAAAGGAGTGAGATTTTAGCCGTTTAAACTACGATAAAAAAAAAAAAAAAAAAAAAAACCAAGCGTTTTTAAAGAGCGTAATCGAAATCGTGTGTAATGGTATCATGTTGTAGAATACCTGCCGCGGTTGTTATAACATTATTGTGCTTTCGTGTTAGTAGTTCGAGTAAATTATTTCTCCGTCCCAAGGTCCGTTCGCCTCGTTAAGGAACAAACGGATGCACAGGCACTCTAAATTTTCGTATAATACGTGTATATTATTTTAATAACGCTCACGACTCCCCGTCGGGGGCTCGTACGTCATAACGATGTGATCGTGTGGAAAGCGCATGTGAGCCGATTGTTATTATTAAAACTTGTGCGCGCGTGCGTTCCACGTTAAAACAGCTAACATTTTTAACAATCCAAACGAATTGTATCCGATCGATTGCTAAGTGCATTGCACGCGTATTACCACGACGGTCATCGGGTGCGAAACTAATACGTAAAATGTCAACAAAACAATAACGGTCGAGGGAGTGCCGAAATCGTTACACCGTGTACCGAACGCACATAATACATTTTGTACGCTACAGGCGACGCGACGCGGCGTTTGCCTCGGACATCGGTACACGTGTAATGAGCGCGTTCGGATGTAAAACACGAAATAATGAATTGCGTTTAGACGCGTATCCCATCGTTTACATTACTTGCGACGTCGTTAGTTTGTCACCGACCGGTTTTTGTGTTCCGTCCGCGAGCGCAACGATACGTTCCAAAACGTTCCCAAATCCGTTTCGTATAAAAGCGCGAATAACGAGACAGTACCGCGAGCACGCCTAAATATTTTAACATATTATTATAATTATTATAAATGCAGTCGGAGGGTTCGATCGACGCGTTCTCCCGTGAACGGACTACGGTGGAACGACGAGAAGAACGTAATAATTATTATTACGTCGTCGTCGTCGTCGTCGGTTCCGTAGTCGCCGCCGTCGTGACCGTATAGCTCACGAAAAATTACATACACGTGTGGGTAGACGCCACTGCAGGTACTGCGTGTACATGTAGTGCGCACGTCCGCGCAAACGAGGCGGCGGGGGGGAAAAAAAACAAAAAAAAAAAAAACTACGTACCCAATTTAAATCGAGCTCGTTTCCCGCCCTCCCGTTACTCTTTCGCTGTACGATAAGACGCCGAAGTGAAAATCAGTCGTTTTAATTACGAGAAAAATATTTTCGAAACGCCTCCCCCCCCCTCCCCCGACAACCGGATCGTATATCACACCACTCGCCGCCGTCTCTTTGCACCCGCGCCGCCGTTCACATCCTCAGGACGACGATCTCTCTCTCGTGCGCCCGCGCCGGGGAGGTGTTCGCGTTTGTCGGACCGAAATTCTCCTCGATCGGGCCGGGGGTTCAACGGTGATGGCGGTGGCGGCGGTGGCGGTAGGACGTCCTGCGCAGTACGCGCGTAGTAATTAACCCGTCCGACCTCGAAACGTATAGAACGTAACGAGTATAAAAACTGTGCGTTATAATACGTGCGCACGTGAAATCATATAAATATACATACATACGTTCCGTCGGTTTTCGACCAAACGACGTTTTTAGTACACCTAATTTTAACGAGGTGTGTATTATATACGACGAGTGCGCCGCGCAGGTCGGCTTTGCTGTGTAGGCGATCGTATATACAGTCGTTCGTCATGAGAATATTAATTACACGCGTCGGTATAAGATTGCGCGCGCGTGCGCGAGACCCAAGTACATACACATAGAGAGAGAGAGAGAGAAGTTTTGTAATTAATTTCTCAGGTCCGCGCAAAGCAGTCCGAAAATTCGACCTCCACTCGGCCGGGTCGTAAGTTCCCGGTGCTGATACGAGTGGCGGTGGCGTGTTCGAAGCTAAAATAATAATAATAATATGCCATGTACGTAGTTGGAGAGAATTGTTTTTTTTTTCGATTAAAATAGTATACTGTACAATTTTAGAAAAAATCATGGAAAAAACCGATTTTATTTCGCATTTGTAAATTACATAATGTAATCGTTGCGATCGGGAAGAAGTTTGACTTTTGAAGTATCACTTACGCAGTGTTAAATTCGTACTACTTGGAGCCATAGGCGTAACTTGGGAAGGGACTTAGGGGGCTAAGCCCTCCAATATGAATTTTAGCCCCCCTCCCTCTGTCATAATTCTTAGCTTGCTCGCAGCAACTTAATTTTTAATTTTAATTTATAATATCATTTTATTTTTTTATTGATGTCTTGGAAAAATATTATTTTTTTTTTTGGTTATATGCATCATTGTAATACGATGATTGTGTGTAAGGTTATACTGCATAAATATTACTTAGAAATTATTAATAAATTAAACACAAAAATAATCGTAGAAGACATAACAATTATTAATAACTTATGATAACGATTAACGAAATATTAATGAAACTGACTTAAAATCATTTAAAGCAGCTATGAGTATCGTTGAAAAATCTGTTTTCCCAAATTTATACAAAATGCTACATTTAGCGCTTGCAGTTCCAACAAGTTCCGTATCTTATGAAAGAACGTTCTCAGCAATGCGTCGAATAAACACCTACATAAGGTCAACTATATTACCAAATCGATTTTCCAAGTTAGCAATCATATCAATTGAAAAAGATTTGTCAAACATTCTAAACAAAGAAGACATTTTAAATAAATTTGACAATACTGAGCGGAGGCTTAAGATGTAATAGTTATAAAATTCCTTTAAGTTTTTAATGAATATTACTTGAGGGACGATTTTGGGTGGTGTGGGGGACAAAGCCCCCGACATTTTTTACTTATTTTAAACATGTTAAGGCTGAAATTCCCCCCCCCTAACTTAAGGATCTAGTTATGCCTATGCTTGAAGCATTTATAACATAAGAAACTGCGTAGAACTTTTTAGTATATATTCCGCTCCGATTTTCCAATAGATTTTTTCTAAAAATATTTTGTGACGAAAAAGTATCGTAAATATATTATATTATTGTACTTTGTTATAACAAGCAAACAAGTTATATGCCAAAAAATATAATACAAATTTTTATAAATTAACCATTAACATTGATTTTAAAACATTGAAAATATTTTCTACCCTATAATTAATACGTATTTATATATATGTATTGTCGGAAATTTACCTTTAATATGTTTTATAAGACCGTAAACGTTTTTTAAATGTTAGTGCCATAATAATATTATAATTAATAATAATAACATTTTTTCAGGTGGTGTTGTGCGACATTTGGAGGTGCGGCCCTGGTTATGGATTGGGGGTTCGACTGTACAACGATTGCAGTAGTCGAAATGTCAGGGTTGACTTCCGGGGACGAGTCCTCGCCAACGACGAAACTTCGAATGCACTTCGTGAGTATCTTTGTAATTTATTCTGTTTCACGTTCGTGGGATCGATTGCGAACGATAAAATAAAACAATTAAAGGTCGACAGATTTACACATTATAATATTAGTATTACTTGGTAAATTTAAGTATACATAATAGTATTTGCGTAACTATACCGTCTCGTAGAGGGCAAAGGGAGGCAAGGAGGTCTTATCGTGGTGGTATAAAAAATGTCATGATCACGCATATTTATTCAAATAAGGTGTTCACGTATAATCACGACCGTCGTGCATGATTTTCTAGTCTGAACAATCACATTCAAACTTTGTCCACGGTCATTTTCACTCATATTGCAAAATTCATGGAAAGGTAAAAAGTTGATCGGTTGATAACTTTTCGGCCCAAATCGTGATTTACATAATATGAGTATATAGAACAATCTACATCGTATCAACTCGTTTTATTCTTCAAACTATCTATTCAAAACTCTATGCATCTTTTCCATTTTCTCGTATTGCTTATAAAGACGAGATCTTCTGACGAGGGTTTCTGAAAATAATATGTGACGGCTATAGTATCACAATGATACATCTAAATATATAAAAAAAAAATTCGACATATGAGATGTTATAAAACGTAAATTACGTTTTGTATTTAAAAATGGAGACTCTGAAGGGGATGACTCTGGTTGATTCGTATCAATACTTATATTCATAAACTGCAGCCGACGTGTAAACAGAATTCGAAATACACGGTCGCACAATTCAGAATATATCGCGTATATAATTCACAGTGGAAGCGTTTTTCTTCGCAATTCCCTCGATGACGGTTGTGCGCGCTTCGTCATATGCAGAATCCCGCGGTCGTAATGATACCAGTGGCGTAGGAAGATTCGCTAGCGCCCCCGGCAAACTTAGAAAAAAAAGTTTATTGACCAATTTGACGTTATGATATTTTTTTAACCTTTAATTTTTCTGAGTACACAATTTATAAGTTATTAGTACAGTGTTAATTATCAACATTGAAGATTTGCATTTCTCGCTCTATGGCTGGTAAATTCATCAATAATTTCTTCATACGAAATTTTTTTATTTAAATGCCCTTGTGCCATTTTCATAATTTCAGCATTAAACCCACACGTAGTGTGTACAAATGGATGGCATCTACGTATTCAAAAAGTGTAACGGAAAAATTTCGATTCGACTGTAGGATAAAAACACGACTTATGCACGATTTTACGCCTCTTTAGGGCCCTGGCGTAGGCCAAGTTCACCATACCCTGACTACGCCACTGAACGATACGCCGTTTGTCTTTGATAACTATTTAGACACATAACATATCGCGCGACGCATAAGCAATATTATACAGTATTGTATACGTCTTAGGGGCATTTGTACGAGTAGGTACGATTGATCTGTATCGACTCCGTATACCGGTCGGCGCAAACGCGCAGCTTACTCGTGTTTCGAGAACAAAAAAAAAAAAAAAAATGGACATTTGAACGAACGCCGCCGCCATTTCGATAGTACGTCTAAAGCCGCGTACACACTTGAAACATTCGCGTATAACGAAACGCCGTAATGTGAATCTGTAGTGTTACGTGTTACGATATTATTATTTGTGTGTAGGTGTTGCGATGTTGCGTAGTGTTCCATGTTTATTTATTTATTGACTTTGATTTTTGATTTTTCTCGTCTTATTGCAGATAACAAGCCAAGAATTTTTTTTTACATTCATCAGCAGTAAACCCAATTTCTTTTGCTATTTCTTCCAAAGCATCATTTCTTTTGATTTTATTATAATATTGAGGATGTTTTGCATACCAAAGTAATGGTTTTTGTTCATAGAATTCAATAAATTGTATTGTATTTTCTACATTCCACTCCATATTGAAATATTAAGTTACAAAAATTAATTACAGACAACAGTGTTCACGACTTAGAGCGTGTAGCGTGACGTTCAGAATACAAATAATGCGTTGTTGCGTAGATGCATTATTATTTGCGTCCACACTTTTCGTAACCCCACCTCGCAACAATCTTTTGATGCGGTTCAAATTTACCGACAACTCGTGGGACGCCTTCGCGTCCACACATCGATTGCTGTTACGCGCCTAAGTTGCGTTACGGCGTTTTGTTACGCGCGAATATTACAAGTATGTACGCGGCTTAAAAGGGCTCGCACGCTCTGCAGCGCCTGGCCCGTACGCGCGTCGTGCGATACGATGGCATTGTATGGTGTTTGGATGTGTCGACAACAGTTTCTCGTCGGGAGAACAATGACAAACATTATAAACATTAAGCGTTCCGTTTGCGTTTTCGTATTGTTTACGACGGATACGCTACGTTATCGCGATACGTGTGTGTGTGCAGCGAACTGCAGAGCGGCGACGCGTAGGTACGTGCGCCGCCCGCACTGTGCAACAGGTAGCCCGGCAAGGGTAACGAACTCTTATGCAGTTATCGCGGCCGTGCGCGTACGTTTTCGTCGTAAAACAATATTTATATTGCACGCGCGCGCGCGTTCCTGCTCAAGCATAACATTCCTGTCGCGCGCGTGTTCCGTCAAAGTATTCCTGCAGCGTACCATCCCTCGGCCCGTCCTTACCGTATAACCTTGCGACTGCCGTGCACACGAGGAGAATTTTCGCGGGCAAGCACCGTACAGCAGGTCATACAGGTACGCGCGTGCGTGCAATGTTGAAACTCTTTCGTGATAAAAACATAATGGTGCACCGTGATTGTATTTCTGGAACACTAGATTTGTTACGTTCGATATAAGCTCATCGCACTATCTATTAGTTTTTTTTCACTCCGTACCCGTTCCTTAGTACTCACGGCCCGCACTCGCGTAGTGTATCCGCAAACTATCTCGCGTTCGAACTGAAAGACTTCGATGACTTAATACCGTCGTAAACTCCCTCCGGTGAGGCATATAGGTGTTTACAGGGTTTAAATACAAGGCTTCTCAGTTCCCCTACCTCTCACAGTGCGTATAAAGCATCTCTTTTAACGTTTCCCTGAAAAGTTTACTGAAACGCTCGACTGGTTGTTAAAAACAATTATTCCCAATAAAAACAGTTGAAAAATTTACTGCAGTTTAGCAGACGTTACTAGGTGTTAAACAGAGTTCTAGAAACAAAATTAACTCGTATTAAATATCATTTATTATTTATTTTAATTTTATTAAAACATGTATTTATGATCTGTTATTAAAAACAATAAGAAATTAATATACAACTTTAGACGTTTTTTACAGCGCATCAATAGTTCGCGAAGAAAATCGTTCATTAAAAACACCAGAATATATATATATATATATATATTTATAATTGATTACCTAATTATTACATGGGACTGTATGGAACGTTGAGAACGATACTGGTATACAGATTAGAGTCCCCTTGCTCTTTTTTTTTCCACTTTTAACCCTGGGTATAAAGCGTTTGCATACTTTTCCAACGTGTCCGACCGACGTCTGCGCCATCGAATAGCAGTCGAATTTTTTCCCGCACACCGTTCGCTGCGACATCGAGTATAATAATATTCATCACCACGTCTTAATTTTATGTACAGAAATTATACAAAATAGTAGATGTACTATCCGATGGCTGTGCGCACGTCCTCGCGACAACAATAGGCCGTACTGTATACATGCATTACATAATACGTGGACACCGCGATAGTGACGCAAGTGATATTCTATACGGTAAACTCATCACGGATGAATTTTTGTTATTTAATTTATTTTTCCTTTTATTTTCGTTCGTAATGGAAAATGTTGTAACGTTGCGTGCGCGTCCTCGTAGCACACTCGTGTGCACCACTACTCCTCAGGATAAATAAACACACTCGGCAATCGTAAAGTGCGCGTGTGTTTGTTTTATTTATTTTTTTCTAAATCGGTTATAGTATACGAAACGCTTGAACATTCCACGGGCGCGATCGTGACTAGAAATTTGAAGTACTGGTTTCTATTATATTTGACAATATTATATAACACGAAACGAATGCGTTCCGTTAGGCTTTAGCGCGTCGGTCGCCCGTCCAAATAACCACCAATGAACAAATATCGAAACGGCATATTAATAATACTATCATTATTGTTGTAATAATAATACATTAATGTTTTTTTTTTTTTTTACACTGGCGTGCGTTGCCTACGTTATCTCGTTCACATAGATGCATTACAATCGTCGCTAACGCATTACACAGTACTGCTCCGCCGTCCCATGATTGATCACCGAATTGTTAATGTACCCTATGAACGTGCATATTATTATAAAATTGTACACGGTGTACGCGTATGATTTTCACTTTCAACGCACTCGGGCAATATCATCACGCGTCAACGTGTAATACTACGTTGTACACGGAACCTCTATTCCTTTTACACCTTTATTATAATACAGCCGTAATCGTCCAACGGGCGCGTGTCCGTGATAACACACGGAACACGCAACGCATCGTCCGCGGCCATCCGGGTCAAGATCGAAATCCAAAGGAGAGTACATTATAATACGCATATATTTGATCTGGGAGCATCGCGTAGGCTAACCGCTTGTTGTACACCAACATGTGTCTATCAACGTTTGTATAGGTGGTACTAACAACAATGATTTAATGGATGTAATTAACATATTTCAATATCCATAGCGCTCTTTTTTTGTTAACAATGTATTAGCGTATGGTATATGTGAAATACGTGTCCGGGTTCCGTGTGTTGGATGGCGGAGTTTTGACTTGATGGGAAATCGTCGTCCTCCGAAAAGCGTTGCAAGACTAAAAAAAAAAAAAAAATTGTCCTTCGATAGTTAATTATATGATTGAACAACAAACGAATCACCATCAAACTATAAAATGAAGAGTTCGCCGTGCATTTTTTTCGGTTCACTGTGTATTCGATAAATTAGTGTATGACGTTTAAGTTTAATCTACGTCCTCGTCGAGTGTTCTGCATAGAGCGAACATCAAAACTTTAGACCGTGAGGCTTCAAAATGGTATACTGATATTAGAGATAGCAACAAATTAATGCGTTTATAAATAATCGCCCAACAAAAATGAAAAATAATCGAAATATTAAAAAAATATCCCAATAACATAGGTAGTATGATTAAAAAATAAACTTTTGCTTCGATTGTTTTTTTTATTATTATATTTTTTTTTCTTGTATGTGGTAAATAATATTAAAAACTAATTAACATTTTTGACGCATACTTACATTTTATTTATCGTTTTAAATATTCAATCAAGTAAGCATATCAAATGTCGGTATAATATTTTACAACTTAGAAAATATAATCAACTCAATATACGTGTATTGTACAGTGTATATTTTTACACAGGAATCCGGTTTTGCTAAAAACAAACTTACGTAAACATATTTGTACTTAGAACTGATTATGTTTGAACTGAATTTAATCGATTTATTTGCATAATATTAGGATATTAGTTGGTATACATAACAAAAACATACAGTTTCGTATATTAATTTTTTTTTCTTTTACCAACAGAAAACTTGACTGTCAAATCCCTGGACTTCAGTATTCAACTGTCGATATTCGCTGAAGAGTCGCATCGGTATTTGTGTTTCAACAACAAATGGTCCCTTGTTGGTTCGGTAAGTGTTTATAATATTGTAGCATGTGCTGTAGCAAATACAACCACGACGAATTGTATTTTTTTTTTTAATATAATATAACATATCTGTCGTACGTGGATAGTAAACATAACATAGGTCCACAGTAAAACTCGGTCGTGCGTATCTCACCCTTCGTAATGAATTCTTCTTTATTCAATTTTTTTTTTTATGATGCTCAATAAACCGATAGGACTATACTGTACGGCACATAATTATCTTTCACGTACATTGTTTCATCATGCACGTTTACTAGATGAATTTCACAATCGAATACACGCACTCGAATGTTATTTTTTATCGTCTACGCGCGCTAAGTAAACATACAGAAAGAATGTGCGGGAAAAAAAAACACATTTTTCACTCGATTATATTATGTGTTCAATTTCGACACTCTGTGTGCATCTATATAACTACAACACGACCAATATATTACATTCGTTTATTCGCTCGTATCCTTAGAATGGTATTAATACATTTTCATTATTCCTACTCATGTTTGACCGCTGAAACACAGCGCCCGACAACGATATTATTATTGTGTTGGCTACATGAACAGTATTTTATACGGCATAAGACGGCGTCAAGCGCCCAACAATCGTATAAAACTTATTATTACAATAAATTAACCTAAGTTATTAACTATACGATTTTTAACATAGGTGAGAACGTACACTTGACATGTGGTGTACAATACCACGTACCATATTAATATTTTAAAATAAAACTTTTTTCTTTTTTTTTTTTTTTTTTTATACGATAAATGAACAAGAATATACGTATTTATAATTAAATAAAGATATAACGTTAAAATAATTAAAAGTTCATTACTCTCAGATAACAAGAAAATCTTATTTCTTACAATCGTAGACAATCAAATTTTCTTAGCATTTTAGAAATATTTTTTATAAAATAGTCCAGGGTCGGCGTAATGTGTTTCGGCCGATATTATAGTAAAACGAGATAAAACCAAGAAAAATCCATTGTTCCGGCTTTAAGCCTTGTGCGTTTGTATAAATTACGACCGACACTCGGATTGTGTAAACCGCGTTTTCGGTAATTTATTTTTCAAATAACGACGCTATAGACATGTTTATGATCACAATGTAATTCATATTGTTTTAGTTTTCAACTATCAGCAATCATGCTGATGTGTACGATGTATAGTATCACGTTTGAAATTATTTCAAATAATATCTTCTACAAGATAATACATCAGCGTTTTTCTTTTTTTTCCTCTTAGTCGTAAAATACTTCTAAAATCTCTTACAACTCTATACAAAATTACACAGCAACTGTACTCGAAAGCGTATTTTATGGGGTCGTTCATTCCTCAGGATCCTTTTTCGTGCACATATATTATCTATTACCTAAAATCACACTGCATCAATATCATTTTTGGATCTCTGAATTAAAAAAATTTAGGAAATTAGTTTGTAAGTATAACGTGTTTCTCTTTAATACCACGAAAAATAAATGATAAGACGTTGGTAGGTATTGAAATCATCAACAGTTATGTCTAAAAACGATTGATTTGTAATAAAATTAAAGCACCTATCGCAAATATTCTAAGACCGTATTTAACTAATGTCCGATCACAATGAACTAGTCGTCACTATCATTAGACTTGTAAAACACGAGCCTATAAACGCATGATTACAGGTTAGGCTTGTCTAGTTGATCGTTTTGAAACTTTACTATACATGTCTACTCGTACGCCAAGTTTACGGTACGGCGTTGCTTATGGTTTGTTTTCTACTTTCAGAAACGCTTCCGCGGCCCCAAGTGTCTGTTCTACGAGGAAATGTTGTCCACCGGTTATACGCGATATAAGTCGGTGGTCGACCAGTCACGGTACATCGGTTTCAACCGGAAGGGCCGGCCGATGAAGCGCCATGTGTTCCAAACGGACCCGTTGAACCGGTGCCTGAATTTCCTCAAGTTAGACACGAAGTTCGACATCAGCGATCACAACCGCAAGGTGGCTGCTTCGTTCGGCAAGAATGTCATCGGCGGTGGCGGCAAGCGCAACGGTACGATCAAGAAACCGTTGACATCAATCATTGGCGGTAACATCAGAAAGTCGCCCTCCACGACCACAACCACCACCACCACCACCACCACCACCACCACGACAACCACCACCACCACCACCACGACACCACCACCACCACCACCTCCTCCTTCACGACCGACCACCAAGCACAGTCGAATTCGGTTCAGACACAACAGACGTAACAGACACCACCATCCTGAAGCCCTTCAAACACTCGATCAAGCCTAAAACAATTTCTCAACAAAAACCGGAACACAACGAAGTTTATTAAAAAAAAAAAAAAAAAAATATGGAAAAAATAACAAAAACATTTATTATTATTATTATTATTATTATCCATCGAAATAGTTTTATAGAACGAATTCCCCGTCATAACATAGACGCAACGAAATCGCGTTGTTTCAACAAACGAAATCACGAGTCGTTATTGTTTCGTATAGCGGCTCGTTTATTACTACCACATTCAATCACACGAAGGCGAACCAATTCTCGGCTATTTTCCAGTGTCCCGTGATCCGTTCGCTTCGTATTAAACACCACCACGTTTCTGAATTACGCTCGAAAGCCTCGGGGGATAATTTTTTATTGTTTTTTTTTTCTTTCCACAATACCAACACATTACTATTACATGTATTTTTAACGTTTGATTTTTTTTTTAAACGTAATATGTATGTAATTATTATTATTATTATTATTATCGTAAGATTTCGAACAACTGCGTTCTCGTAATTGTTGTAATATTATCGTGTTATTATTATTATTATAATTAATATTATTATTATTACTATTATTATTATTATTATTATTATTATTATTATTGAATTATTATTATTAATATTATTATTATTATTATTATTATTATAGCGGAACGGTCAATAGTCGTTTTCCGTGTTAGTCCGGCACACACTGTACATCGATTTAAACCGCATCGACCGCGTTCGTTTCGTTTATTCAAGTGCCCATTCCGCTACATGTTACCAAATTTTACACATTATTCGTTCGCATTATGTGTACCGTTTGAAATGGTATGCAAAAGCAGTTTTTCGACCCACCCACACCTCTCGGCAACAGGTGGCTACGATCGGCTACTATATAATACGTGACGAGAATTATGGCGAACATCGCTCACGTTACAATACGGTATTGGCCATTGTAATTTATTTTTCTTTATTATTATTATTTCTGTCGGCAACATGAATGCTCTATAAGCCACGTCGAACACCGGTTGACCGGAGAAAACCCTCCCCCCCCTCCACTCGTTGTTATTCAAATTGTCACCGAGTACACGAGTTGTACAGTGATTCCCGTTTAGTATGTTAAATCTAGTCAACATTTTACTTCCAAAATTCTTAGAAATCGACCGAAACTTTTTACTACTATGTGTTCTAGGTATTAAAAAGAAAATTAAAAAACTTCCGGAAAATTCCACATTGACTCGACCCATCATCTCTCCACGTTATCACTGAAAATAATAAATGATTATAGTAATGATCACGATAATAAAACATTGAAACACATCCTGTTCCATGTACGCTTATGTTTAATATGATGTATTTGATAAGTAGTATGACTCAAGTACCACGAAGTATTAATAATTCTAATTTATAAAAAATAATATTAAAAGGCTACTGTAAAATGAAACACTTTTAGCCTTTACACAATACTATGTTATAGTTATTGAAATATGTATATAGTATATACAGAAAATCGTGTGCAGGTTGTTGCAAGGATAACATTCCTTTTTTTTTTTCAATCTATTCTCGAGGCATCATATTTGTTCATGTAATATTCATGCAATTTTCGTAAAAAATATAAAAAGCTAATATTATTATTTTTTTTTTTTAATACTCGCATATTTCAATGATCGTTTTAATACTTTTAAACAACGTTAACCTATACGTAGTGAATGGTAACAGTTGTTACACCCTGCACATGATTATTAGAAATTTAATTTTTTTCTATTTCGTCGACGTTATTTTTCGACATAATTATCAGAATAGCAGACTTTTATATAAACATAAATGTGTTCATGTATGATAATAATAATAATGATAATCGCTCTTACGACCCGGAAATAATAATTTAAGATAATGTTGTTTAGCATATTATATAATAACTTACAGTCTGAATCGCATACAATGGGTTGTTTTACAAACGATTGTCACGAAGGCCGAACCGCATCTCGTACGGCATACATAAGAGCCCGGGACTTGTCGGGACGTTAAATTAAAAGTCATCCCTCAGGTTTACTTTATTAAATTGGCCGTTTTTCGTTATGAATGATTTATGCTGTACTTATCCGTTTGAATAAAAAAAAATACAATTCCATACGAACTTGAGTTAAGAGAGAGCCGACCGAATGAATCGGATAATATATTGTTTAACGTAAGTAAAATTATTGAAGATCTTTCGATAAAAACGCCGTAGTAAGGCGATTATTGTTTTATTTTATTTTTTTTTTTTTTATTGTAAATAATAGTGTATTTATATAATCCACTATAAACGTGTAAATACACGAAATTGTACGATTTTAGATGCTTGTCCTCCCCCGTCCCCAAATTCTTTACCATCCTTTTATATTTATTTATTTATTTTATGATATTATCTTTTTTTGTATAATTCCCTCAACTGTGGGCAGAATAGTTTCGAACGTTTTATTCCTCGTCGCCACGACGACGCCGTGGGTCGTCAGACGGTACGGCAACAGTTTTATTCATTTTCCACACGATTTCGCATCCCCCACAGTGGTATAGTTTCTTAAACGCAGTATTGAAAACGGCACGGTAACAAAATATTTGTAAATACGTAATAATATTATAATCAACGTATATTAGCAGCTGTAAGACGCGTGCATTGTCCGTACACCGATCGCGTTTTGTAATATTCTAAAACGGTTTTTCTTATTTAGACTATAAATACCGTTACCATAAAAAATCACAATAAATATGAATATGTATTTGTCTCCCTCCTCCCCATTGCCGTCTGCTTAGTCTTAATGTGTATGCGTTAATTTTGTCCCGACATTATTGTGTTGTTACAATATTATTATTTTATTATTATTAATGTATTTTTTTTTACAAGTCGCGTACCTGCAATGTAAAATATGTTGTACATTACTTGTGATTTTTCCTTTATTTTTTTTTTTTTATTTTAGAAACTCTTTACCTTCTCCTATCAGGCACATAATATTGCAATGGTAACAACCGTCGTCGTGTTTTTATTCAAAATAAACAAAAATATTATTAAGCAAATCGCGGTTTGTTAACGTGTATTTTTTTTTATTATTATTATTATTATTATTTATTTTTCTTTAACTTCGCGACGACCATAATCGATTTACCATTGTACTCTTTTATTTTGCACGTCCCCAATATAATGTAATACTGCCCTTGTACACTTTTCTGCTGCCGCATTTTGTAATATGCACTAATATAGGTAGCCGATCTTGTGTGATATGCATGTATGTGCATGTGTGTATGTGTGCGCGCGTGTATGTATATGTGTGTGTGTGTGCGTCTGTGAGTGAATATGTGTGCGCGCGTGTGTGTGTGTGTGTGTGTGTGTGTGTGCGTGTGTGTGCGTGTGCGTGTGTGTCTGTGTGTTTCACCTAAATGCACGGCGATTTATTAATAATATTATGTACTACTACTACAATACTATTACTTTTAGTAAGAAAAACCTAATGTATTAAGCTTTGTAATAATAATAATAAAAAAAAAAAAAAACCCAAGTGTTAACCGTTATTTTCAACAATAAAACAAATCCTTTGAAAAAAAACAACGATGTGCCAAGTCTTTATTTATTTTCGTTTCGTCGCGGCAAGCAGTAGACGTACGTGTTACGTTTGTGACTGTACATCCATTCGTGCACCGAACCCTATTTTCAGATAGAGCAGATGCCCTATACGACAACAATATGGTCGCCAGTGGAAGAGTTGTTCCAACGTCCAGTGTTCGGATCAACGGGTCGTTTCTGTTAACTGTGAACAAACGCGGTTGATAATCAACTCTTCGGCACACATCCTGCTGCATAGTCCGCGTGTCTTATTCGTCCCACGATGTTGTTCGTGTAACGCAAATATTATTAGGCTAACCAGGTAGTCAAGTCTCGTCCCGTTTTTTTTCGCACGTACTCCGTTCGGTTTCGGCACCACCGAGGTCGGTACAGGCACTGAACGCGCACGTCCAATATTGTATTCGCACCGGTCGCGTGTACTCTTTAACGGTGCCGATCGTCGTCCTATCGTATCCTCTACTACATCTTCTCCGAACGGGGCCCGAACGTTGAGAAAATCCCGTTCCCGTAGATTATCAACGTCGGTACCGTCGGACAGTGGCGTAGATGGGAGGGGTGTTCGGAAGTTCGAACCCCCTACCCCGTTTTCAATATTTCAGCTGGTAAACAAATTGGAATAATAATAATAATAAAAATAATTATTGCCTGCATTTATTGAACTCTTCCTCTCCGTAAATAATCTTTACTTACGCCTTTGCGTCCGGACCAGATTTTATGTTACCGGTTGATGGTCCACGACGTTTCCTTACCGGACACGACATTTCGTAACGAGTGCGGTCACGGACGTCAACACGAGTCCCATCGACCGAACACTAGATCTCTCTAATCGTTCGTGTCACCACAACATCGTGGATACTTGTCTCCGCACATCATCTTTTAAATGATTTTTTTTTTTTTTTGATGATTACCATGTTCTCAGGGTCAAATAATATGATTGTTTACGTTTTTAAACGTCGATTGAAATAATGTTTTCCCCTTATGATCACTACATGATAATCATACGATTACTAAGTAATAAGTCTTATTAAAAGTTATTTATAATTTTAACGAAAGTTGTTTTGAATGTACTAAAAAATAATACCGACAAACCTTTGATTACACCATAAAAAACTCGCGTTGAGTGAAATTGAAGGTTGTCAAAAAAAAAGTTTAAAAAAATTAAAAAAAATAATCGGCGAAAATGGATGGACAGGGTACCGGCTCGTTTGGCATTCGGTCACGGAGTCTTGGTTGGAAGCGAAGAAGTCGCGAACGGTTCGTGTGAGGTCCAAAAATAAAATATACGGACACAAGGAAGTACGTGTACGTGCGGAAAAGCATCACGCTTTTCCGCACGTTTTCGGTTTACAGCAGCTGCTGGTCAATGAACACGAAAAATCCGAAACCGTAACAGTTGTGATGGTAAAGGTCCTTGTTTCCGAAGGAGAATCGTCGAAAATAACAATACGACGTCGAAATCGAATAAGTCGAACGTTGCAGACGCGTGGTAACATCGGTAAGTCCGTAGATAAATAAACGTTTTCCGGGTGGTCAAGTGTTACGGGAAAATGTGTTTTATTGCGTACACACGCGATTATCCGTATTATGTTTACCAGTTAATTTGTGATGGGGGGAGGGGGCAACACATTTCACCGTCGAGCCATCACTCTTTTCTTTTCCACCACGTATTCGCTCCCGGCAACGACAGATCCAGTGACTTTTTACGGTCGGGGCACTTTATTAGGAGAAATTATATAGTATAGCTTATCAGAGGAGAATGTACAGATGTCTAGAGGTGGGCACTTTAACCCCTCCCTCAATATTGTAATATAACTGTCAACATTTATTTTTATAACGTATTATTTAGTTCTTCCGAATGTATTTGATTTTTTTAGAGGTGGTAATTACCCGGTACCGCACTAAAACCGTTGACGTTCCATGTGCGATTTCGATTTGCGTTCGTTGGACTCGCAGAGCTAGAATTAATTTTCGACATCGTACACGTTGAGTTCTGTCAGTTCAGGTTATGCAACAACATTAGTAACCGATTCGCAGTGATTTGTGATTTGTACACAAAAAACGTAAAAAACGATAATCGCGTGTGTTAGTCCGACGGAGCTCAAACGTTGACCGTGATTATTCATTGCGTTGAATTATATCAGCCCTTCGACTCAAAGTTAACCTGATATCGGTTCAAATCTTTCGCGCGTTACCGCGTTGATGGTAAAGGGGTAGGAAGTAACCCAAAAATTAGATAAATAAAATGTACTGCCAGTACGTTTAAACGGAATATCAGAATACGTATGCGCTCTACGAATATTATGAACACATATCCGAACGAGTAAAATAAATAAATGTAATCGATATTACATTGGAGATGATTACGTAAAACTGAACGTTCGGGTTAAAACACATGTTTTTGAGTGGCAGTGCGCTAACTTGTCGGAAAATACGACCGGCTTTTGTTCCCTTTGATTTCGCTGCCTACAAGGTACAGCCAGAGGTGGAATTAGAAATTTTTACGCCCGTGGAAAATATTAAAATTACGTCCTATCATAAACCGATAATCAAATACTCTTCTCGAGAATTTTTTTCTAATAATTAATATACAATCATACTTATTGATTTTTAACCTAATAACAGTATTTAACAAAGTTAAAAATGTCAAATTAGTTGTTAATAATTACAAATATTACACCCTCTAAAATTTTGCTCCCGAGTATGAATCCCCGTCTTCCACCCCAGGGGGTACAACGCAAATGTAAAATCGTAATACTATAAAACCCGAGTCGTTCGAGTCCCATTGGGATTCGCGTGATATCGTTTCTAGTCGTCGCGAAAAACACAACGCTCGTGTTCCCTTTTCGCTAACGGTCGGTGTCGACTGGTCCGCAAAATAAACGCTCGTTCTTTCTACCGGTCGGTGTCATCAGGTCCGCGCGTGCGATTAGTCGAACGAATCAATCAAGACGGTACGTCCCGTATTACACGTCGCGCGTTTCGCACACCGATTATCACCGCGCGCGTGCAGTGCAGGTACCCATAACCATCGTCCGAAGCTGGCGGCAAACATTTTCTAACGGTGCTCGCGCTTTACACGGAAATCACACGTCGCCAGCGACGGTTCAATGATTACGATAAAAACGATCGAAGCAATAACGATAAAACGATTAATAAACCGAACAGGTTTTTTTTTTTTTTTTTTTTACGTTATCCGTAAATGACAAACACGCGTTTATAATGTTATGACCGCGCGTACAGAAGACGGTGGCCGGGCGAGGAATATTTGTACCTAAATTATAATAATCCGCCGAGGGCAACACGATTTGTACGTTTGGAACATCAAAAACGAAGATTCAGCGTTAGTGGGTCATCGTCGCATGCGAAGAGTCGCGGCGGCGGAGGCGGTGGCACGCACAAGATATATGTGTGTTTGCAGTCGCGTTAATTAAATTTAAAAAGCAATAAACTCTACGGTTGTCATAATACATGATTCTAATCGGGCATCGGTGCGCACATCTGACTGGAGTTAAATAATTAAATTAGAAAAAGTTTCAAAATAAAATAAACCCCTCCCCCGCCCTCACATCGCGGCTGTAGGTGAATCGGATAAAATATTACGTTCCGCGCATTAATCCCTGTCCGTGTGGATATCATGCAGAGTCCTAATCGAAAACGTAAGACCGACGGTTGATCGTATCTAATATTAATGCGTGAAATACGAAACGGTATAATCGTTGATAACCGCCGTAAAATAGCGAACGATTTCCGGTACTTAAGAATTTCGTTCGGAAACGGACGCAGATATTATGCGCACGCGTTGATGGATACATTAAGACTTCGTTAATCAAAACTAGCCGCCTGTACTGCTCACAGATTCCCAAATGATACGACGTACTTATCAATATGTGTATCATTTTAAAAAGAAAAGCATAAGTAATACGTTTGAGTTTTTTGAAAAACGGAAACAATGTAGTGCGGGTCAAAAGCATGAATCTAGTACATAGGTACACTATGTACAGATGTAAATCACAATGTCATCTGTTACACATAAATGACATTACAATAACGACAGGTAAAGTAAAATATAGTAACTGTAGCACTTACGTGTAAGCACATAAACACGTTTTATTAATAATGAACGAAGGTAGTAATGTGTTGTACACAGTGTCATTCTCGACTACTAGCATAATTTTGCTGTTAATTTTCACACAGATATCTTATCGCCGCAACAATAATAACATGATTATAATAATGTAAGCACACGCGTAAGGAAAACGTTAAAATACTTATACAATATTTCAGCTAAATATTCTTCTTTTGTTGGTTGGTTAGATATTTAAAATTAAATATAACTCCGCGATGGATATCCACGCATATAATATTTGAAGTCATCAGCAGATCGCATAATAGTATTTGCTTTCTAAACAACTGAGAACGTTGTTAATCGATAAAGGCATCATCAATAATAATATTATACGCATATTTTTTTTAATTGATCGATCTAAATTAATTTTTACCCCGTTTTAAACGCCTCCGGCTATATGCCGTACAGTGCGTTAACACATAATGAATATTTTTTTAAATTATTTTATTATCATTATTTTAATCTATTATACGCGTTCACCCGCGAAACTTCGGTGTTCCGTTTTCTATGAGAATGACCTGGAGCGACGACGAGTGGTCCGAACTATATACAACGAACATTTTATCCAAAACGGTTTTGCACGTTTTCCTTCGGTATGTACGCGTTGCGATTCGATGATTTCGAATTACATTCTCGTCGATCGCTGATACTACAGGTCGCGGTGCAGAGCCAAAACGATGACATCGTACTCGTTTTCGCGAGAGTTTTGTCCGGAAGGTTAGATCGCGATCGACGCGCACTTCATTAGAATTGCGGCGATATAGCGATAATAACATTATGATTTATAATAATATTTTTCTCCGTATAGCGTATATCACCGCGAGTCATAAGAATATAATCTTATAGCGGTCGTACGTGTGGAATAGTTAAGCCTTATAGATTAAACCAATCTTCATGCATACATAGGCGCGATCAGGGATTCATTGAGGCTTTTTATACCACCGAACCGCAAAGGCTTCGGCCCCGGAACGATTGTTCTGTGATCCTCGAAAAGTGTACGGCCGTAACAAATGGGTTTTCGTATCATTGAATGGTAAACTGGTCGATAACTAAAATACGGTGATTTTGTGATTTCGATTGTAATAAGTTTTTGGAAAGGTTAAACATATACTGCACCTAACATGAGTTTGACCTCATTTCATGTGAAATTCGATCAAATGCTTAAAACTGCGTTCCAAGTTCAAAGTTTACATTATAATGGTTATCAGGGCAGCGTTGACCAATTCTCAAAGTCGAATTTTCGATTTGACGGCTAGAGCAGCGATACGCCTAGAAAGTACATCCGTATGGTATTCGTGATGTTTCACATTTCGCTCCATCGTTAACCGTTGTTGCGATACGTTCCGTTGGGCTTTGACATCTTATACTGTCTGCCAGCGTCACTCCACTCGTCATTACGAATCGAAACATACGAATTCTACACCGACCACTACGGTTAGTCGAGTCGGGAAAACTTAAAAAAAAAATGGCAGATCATTTCTAAAAATGATTTTCGTCCTCGACGGATCTTTTCACGTCAAGTGCGACGAATATCGATTTGAATGAAAAAAAAAATCACTCCCCGCGTTCGTCACGTATGCAATAACTAAGACCGTTTACAAACGACCTTGTTCCGGGACACACAATATATCTCGTCGGGTAAGATCGAAGACGAGCAGCAACTTGCGTTTATCGTACCATGTGCGTTTCTATCTTTGCGAAACGCGTCCGGGGACCATCGAGTAAAATCGACCCGAGGTGACCAATACGGTCATACTCGAACGGTCGCGCCTTCAATAATTATATAGCTCCGCCATGGTTTGCCCGAGTAAAAACCGAACGTACGATGTAAACGCGAACAATTCGGTCCGAGGGAGTATTTATTATACCCCCTCCTACCAAAAAAAAAAAAACTAATAAATACATCACACAGTAATATATAAAGTAAAAGAAAATAAAAAAACTTTTTTAGCCCCCCCCCCCCCCCATTGACAACGTGGCATTATTCCGTACAAGAGATCCACTGCTGGACATTCGTATCCCGTACGTCTTTCCGTTCAAGCGACTCCCCGTTTCCCGATCGCATTGACAGGTTGATCTTGACAGCATCAAACGCAAATGTTCTAGTCGTTGCCCGTTGCCAAAATTTCGAAAATTGCGCAAATGTCGGTATCGTCGAAAAATACAAACCCTTACTCGTTTCGGAAACGGTTTTATTTTTCTTATTCTTCGCATTCCGTTCGTATCCACCGCGACCGTTGTAACATCACTATAATCTGCTGCAGCCCATCATTTTCGAACTGCCGCTGCTGGACTGCGAGCAATAATTAAATAATTTTCCGGCCGACCTCTCTACCCATAGGCGCCTTCAGTGCATCATGCATAGTATATACGCTGATTTATAAATGAATTGTTATATATCATATTGTTAATATTACGAATAAATGATTAAGTTATTTAAATTAAATACTTTTTTAAATTACATGAAAATAAAAAAATTATTTACGTTATTTTCGATGACTACAAATTAATGAGAACTACTAGAAAATTTGATAATAATAACAATAACATCTGTGCTACACTTTTAAATTTAATTATTTTTTTTTTTTAAAAAAAATCCAGGGGTTGTAAGTGCCCTGCACTCCTCTTGCGACGCTCATGTCTCAACAATGTATCATGTGGTATCATTATGAATCCCCTGCATAATACCATAGACACTGTGCGGCGATTATCGACAGCGCACAGCGTACGTGTAATTTCCGTGTGAGTTTCCGCTACGTTTAGAAACCGACAATAAGTCACATGCGTGTTTTATTTCTTTATAACTTTTAAAAACATATCTTACGTTTTTTTAATTTCATAGTCATTTCCAACGGTACACCTATCTCCAATTATTTTATTGAAACTCAGTGTTTGTAAACAGTCTCAATAATTAGTTGTAGAGCGATTTTATTCAAGCAGTCCAGAATTAAAAATTAAAGTGATAGTTGCAAGGACGGCAGGGTATGATTGGGATGAGAGTGTGTATTGTGAATTGAGAGCAATGTTAAGGAAATGAAGGAGCCGGGGGAAATACGTAAGCGCTCAGCTGACAAGACGGGACGATTAATAAGGCTATGGCTAATGTCACGTGGTGGCTGGAGCGCGAGCGTAAGTATAGATACGAGTCATTAAGGGATGATTTGATGGTATGTAAAAACGAACCGATTACTTTGCAAAACAAACGCCCATCTCCTTTCAACGCGTTTATGTACCGCGGTAGTTTCATAACGATCGATTCGGTCATAAATTATTACGAACGTAATGATGATATTATTATTACTATTATTATGTGCATACGTTGCGCGGCGAAAATATCGTATACTCTCCATGTACGGACATGGGTACGGGTATGCTTTGGTTGTACGATTGTAGTGATTGATTACGGCGTGCACGTGATTTTCGGACGTTAAAACGTTTTTAAAAACAAACCGCGTGTTCGACGTTAGCGGTGAATTTTTATTTTATTTTTTTTTTTTTTATTTTTATCGGCCAAGGCGGAGTAAATGTGCCGTGCGTTATAATGATATACAGCAGCGGCACAACAGTCGACGTCCACTCTTACACACTCTTCGGACAAGCGCATATTTTCACTTACCGAAGCCACAGGCATCGCGTCCCATATCGATATTTCTACACACAGGTGTGCACGTCAAACCGTCGACTGGATGCCATGCGGAGTTCTATATATTTTCATCTACGCACGCGCGCCCGCGTTCCGCTGCTATTCGTTGCGCGTTAGGCGCTCCGAAATTCGTGTCAAGTGTAACGTCGGTGCGCGCGGGATAAGATAAACGGCTATTAATGTGCGTTGAATTATTGTTAAAACGCGCACCGATGGCGATAATAACAACAAATTCTAATGTCTCGTGATATATTACACATGATCGAGAGACTACATCGGAAATCGAACTTCGTTACTTATCAACGGGGCTAGGATTTGTATTGTTTTCAGCACGTTTTTTTTTTTTTTTTTTTCGCTACGACCAAACAGAGTTTAAATAATGTCCTCGTTTTATGTTATTCTGATGAACGCTATGCTTATAACTTATATTACGCATACATCGAGCCTTATAAATATTCTTGCATGTTCAGTATGATCGTATTTATTGTATTTGAGCCAGGAATAATTAGATTGATCAAAGCATATAGCTTGGTTTTTTTGTCAAACATAAATTTTATTTTTATAAATACAACCCTATGGTACAATATGCGATAAAAAATTGAATAGTTTGACGGAGAAAAATAAACACAATTAATAAATGTATGCGACTATCAATATAAAATCCAAGATAAAATATAATTTGTTACATAATTATTGTATTGCACACAATGGTAAAGGATCTAAAACTCAAACAATGTATAAATTATTAAATGGTGAATCGATGGGAGTAACCGAATTCGTTCCCATTTAGCCGAATTGGTTCCCGTTTGAAAAAGGTATTTTATTAGGTATAGCCGAATTGGTTCTCGTTTAAAAAAGGCATTTCATTAGGTATAGCTGAATTGGTTCCCGTTTGTGTACAGGTAAAATAAGGACAATTTTAATTTTTAAGATAATTTACTCAAAATATTAAAAATTAAAATCCAGCGGGCCTGTGCATAAAGAGCAAAAAACAAAATTTTAAAAACTATATTTATGACATAATAATAGTCACAATTATTATATCTATAAGATGGAGTATAGAAATATAGAAGACTATAGATTACTAGAGACTAGCAAATTACAAGCAAATAGGAAAGAAATAACAAATACTTGGAAAATTATATGACAGATTACATTAATGAGAAAATTACGAGAATTGAATATTTAAAGAAAGTTAGCTTCAAATTTGCAAATCAGTGGTTTTAAATTGTATTTATTATATTTTATTATTTGTACTTCGTATACCTAAGTGATGACTAGTTGACTACCAAATCAACGATTAAAAATTGTATATATTTTATCATTTTTTTTTTTTAACACACACTAACGCACATTATTAATCAAACCTACTTTTAAGTTGACAGTCCTAAGCCTATAAAATTAAGAAGGAAAATGTGTGTAATTAAACGGGAATCAATTTGGCTATACCTAATAATATACCTTTTTCAAACGGGAACCAATTCGGTGCGTGGGTTTGGAGCTCGGGAACCAATTCGGTACCAGCCGAATCGATCGAGGACAATTTTAGTAGTAATTTAACACTAGGACAGATTCCTTTATTTAAATATGTACCTACCAGCTATATCATGTAACGTTGAAAAAAGCTTCAGCCAATACTAATCAATACTACGATCCAATCGTATCCCGGTCGATTATCTGGTTAGATACTAACTACTAATTCTAAGACATTATACATTATAACAATCCCGACTTTCTAATGATTTAAAACACAGATATAACCACGTATAAAGTAGTGGTTGACAAGAGGTAAATAATTTACATATCTTATTCATATTTTGAGCATAATATACGCTTTGCGCCGAGTAGTGGCGGCGATGAAAAAGTATTTACGACGTTTCAAGTCCTCGATCACCAAAAATACTTGTATAATTACGCCGGTGTGTGTTTTCACATACATAATATTGTTATACGAGTATTCGGATGGTAGGAAAATTTGAACACGCTCTTGACGAAAAAAAACATAAACCATACGGGAAAATATCACAAAGTACAATACGTTTACGTTGCTTTAATCGATTTATTTAGATAATTATGGCTCCAAATCGTATGATGTTTATCTCAAATGTATATACTACGTAGTGTGTGTGTGTGTGTGTGTGTGTGTGTGTGTGTGTGTGTGTGTGAGTTTGTATATTATAATTTAAATATCACAACTTTAAACGTGTTTTTGCGAACGTTTGAAAATCTGTAAAACGATAAACTCTTAAGAAAACCCCCGAGACGTGCACGAAATCCTTTTTCCAAATGCAACTATTACCTTCGTCGTCGTCCCAAATACGTGTATCCGTCACGCGGACCATCATCACTAAAACCTCATCACCTCGCAGGGTCCACATTGTGTTCGGTCCCGATTTATTCTCTTCGTTTGTCAGAGAAATCATAACAACGTATTGTCCGAAACGGACACTTGCCTTTCATCCCGAGCGGCTACGTTACGGTTCACTCGGACGTGATAGATCAATTGTTACATTGTCACAATTGATACGCGGGGTCGAAACGTCTCGCCGATACGAGTAGGGACACAATCAATTTTTTTTCCCCTCCGTCCTATTGACATTCCTCGAATGTTGAATTCTTCACAAACAAACGTGACTTTGCGGTTCAAAAAAGATCGAGTCTAAAAGGTGGCGCGGCGGTGACGTGTATCCGTACAGAATTTCTGGTTTCCCGCCGCATGGTAGTAAGTAAAGACAAAAAAAAAAAAAAAAAAAATTAAAAATATAATCAAAAAAATACGATCACTGGAACGCGCGCTATAACGGCAATAAAACAAACGGGATAAAATACACATAACGTACAGGTATATAAATTTTTTTATTATTATTTTTTTTTTAGGGTTTTTACCTGCGCATCCCGGCTATGGCGTTCACATATCGTCGAAATTACACTTCAATAGCAACACAAACACCTGCTGCTCTCGGCCATAATTTTATGGATTTCAGTGTTTTCTAGTTCAACAATGCGCCGCGTCCTAGTGTGTTTACTTGTCTCATTCATTTCTTCGACTCTCTCGTCATGGCGGCGGTGTGTCAATAAAAATAAATAACTATACACAGTGTTCTCGGGCGTGAGACCCTACAGGAGTTATGCGCTCCATTTTGCTGTCCTCTCAGAAGACGATTCGGAAGTCGGTCGATATTATAGTATTGTGCCTATATAATCTCGTATTGACAAAACCGCGAGAAAATTATTCGGTCGGCGCTGATTCGTTTGAAAATTGTTTTCGATGTACCGTTTATTATAGCTGATCTCATCCGTTACAACATTGACAACTAATATATTTATAACAACAATTATTATGTAACGACAAATTTAATAAATGCTCGAGGCTGTGACGGTCGTGACAACGGTATTCGATCCGAGGTAATATTGCAATTCATCAATATGCGGCGACGGCGCACGTGCGATACCCTCCAGCGTTCATATCTGCGGCCGACGCGTGCAATCGCCCCAGTTCCTTCGTGTGCCATCCGAACCGACGATATCTTTTTTCAACCCATAACGAATTAAATTATTTTTCACATAAGTGTACTAAGTAAGTGCTAGTAACATAAACTCGAATTTCCCAAGACTTCAAAATATCACGATAGTAAAATATATGGTACGAAAAATGGTAACCGAAACAATAATATGGTATTAACACTGGTATAAACATAATAAAAACTAAATTCATATCATCATTTTATTATTCTCTCATTAAAAAATTATACCATCGACGATGTTGGTTTACGAGTACAGTATATCTTTTTCGAACGTTTATCGTAATACGTTTTAATTCGTGTTATCGTTATTTTGCATTTTGAACGATTTCAAATTTAACCGAACACGCATTAACTAGGTCTATACATTTGCACGTATATTCTTACTGCAATACAAATTTGTAAAATTAAAATTATATAGTTTAACTGAATAAACATCCGTATTACGTGATAATAGTCCAATATGCGTATTAGCTAAGTATTTCTAGTCGTAATAATATTTATATTCGTCATGGTTGAATTACTCGAGGAAATATATTATTATCGATATTCCAATACAGATTTTAAATATTCGCGTAGAAAGTTTAATGATTGTTTTTTTTCTTTTTTTTAAATATTTACATTCCATAATTTTTTTATACTTATAGTCAATTTGATAAAATTGAAATACAAAACAAATATGGAATCACGTAAAAAAAGATGCCCGTCAATGTGGAAAACCCTCTGACGCCGATAAAAGTAAGTTAATAGTCTTAAGAAATTCCATCACTAGTGTCTTTTTTTAACGATTGTTATTTTATATTGAATGCATTACTTTATATTATTTCATTATCACTGTTTGTAAGATGAGACAAAATTGATCAGTTTGAATAATTAAGCTCGTCAAATTGTTTTACTTTTTCTTTTATTTTTTTACTATTAAATTGATAATATAAGTATGTATACAAAATGTGTTTTAAAATATACTCGCGTCCGGTTTTAAATTAATTTAGTGCATTTCAGACAATTGCATCAATACATACAATACGCTCTGTATAATAGCATTCGGCTGACCTTCTGCGGGTAAGAACATTATTAATTATCTTGCACCTGTAAAGATATAATTGAAAAATATTATTACATCCATATCACAGATTCAATCTATAATATGCCATAACATTATTCGATTAAGCTATAATATAATAATAGTACCACCTTGTCTGGACAGGTATATTTATTATGTTGAATATTTCATAGTTATATTTACATTTTATTTTTAATCAACTGTATTAGAGGGTAAATAATACCGGAAAATCGGTCTGGGTGTTTCGGTTAAATTATTCTCTAATATTTGGTTTTCGTTAAACACGAATCAAAATCAAACAAAAACAATGCATTAAAAAAAAAAATAATAATAAATCTAAAAAAATCAACAGCCTATCTGCTAACGTATCAATTATCTCTAAACAAAATGTTCCGTTGAACCACATACTGTGTGTAACATAAAAAAATTAAATAACCGATAATCTACTTTTTTTTTTGAACCAACAAATAGTTTTTTAATAATACCTTATCATACATGTTAACTAAAACCGTAAATAGGCTCTATGCGACATTATCGAAGCGCCAAATTTTCAAATTAGTTTGTAAGCTTCAGTTAATGCCGGCGTGAGGGGTGTGCAGAAAGTGCAATCGCATAGGGCCTCGCACTTTTGGATCGACTTAGGCCTCGTACTTCTATTTTGCAGTATATTTATCTTTAAGATCTCGCGTTTATAATTTGCACAGGGCCTCGCAAATCATAGCACCGGTACTAGCTTCAGTGCTTCTACTCATAAATAGTAGATCTGCGTATTAATTTTACTAAAAACGTTTTCGCGTATTTATTTTCTCTTCAAAATAGTTATGCAGCAAACACTCGTAATTGTGTTGTCCTTTCGAAATGATTCAGTCGTTACAACCTACAGGGCGGAATTTAGCGTTATAACGCTATTACAAAACAAAACCGTCAACGTTTGCAGTGTATGCGTCAAATAAAGAAATAATATAATTTAACTTTTTGATCTTAGATTAGTATTATAAGTCCTTCCGAAGTTTTTAGTGTAATTTATATTTAGCCATTTGCTACATCATTAAATGTATACGACTTGTTTTTATTTAATTGTGTATAACATGTGTCCAATTTGTCGTCGACTCGTTCGTTTAAAAATCACGACAGTCTTTGATAATTTTCGTTAAATTAATAGACCTTGTTGTCGAGGTCATTATAGTATAATAATATATATATATATATATATAAAACCCTTCACATGAATTATAATATACGTATTCCTTATCCGATTATTCAAATTTTAATTATTTCTAGTAAATATAAGATGGTGATCACAACGTGTGTGATTTGTTTATTTTATCCAAAATAAAACGATTTCAAGCTTTGCAAATACTGAAAATTAGTTTTACTAAGTCAGAAATTAAAAAAGCATATCTTACATTATTCAAATTAAATAGCAATATATTATTAATGTGGCAATGGTTTTTATTTTATTTTTTTTTTTAAACCGGTGTTATAAACTTTAAAATCCACGAGGAATTATCATTATCATTCTATGAAATAGTAGATAGAACTGCACAAGGCAAGATTTACAACCATTTGGAGAAACTCGAAACTGATTTCCGACATGAAACTATTTAAACATCATCGAACCTGTAACGACACAATATCGGTTTTCAAATATATATCCCATAGGTTATTACACGTCAAATCGAAATCTCCCACCCGGAACAAGGTAAAAAAAAACGCTATAACCTATCATAGAATGGATATTTTTTTATGTCTTTCGTTACATAACGCAATATTTCCTTACATACTTTGTATTATAATTGTTTCGTGATTTTTTTTCTGTTGTTCTCTTCGTTCAAGTCTGTTCGATATCCTTGTCGCTACGTAAACGCATTTGTTCTATGGGCGCTCGAAATCGAAACCAAAACGCCGAGTTCGAAGTCTCTGCATAATTTTTACTTTTTTTTTGAGCTTGAGCAAGAAAATAAATTGTTTGTTACCGTTTGGAAAATAAATGTAATCGCTATGTATTGTGCTATGTATATTATAATGTGAAACATCTAATTTTCGCGTTCGAACCTTATACGGTATACGGTCTATATATTATCATTTGATAATATAGTAATGTTTGTAAATTATTTACAACCATAGTTAAGCATCTTCAGAAACTATAGATTGATACTCTCCAGTTTTGTGTAGCGAAAAATCTACTTACAGACAATGAAGTAGGAATTTCAGTCTTACGACCGTACCTGTATCATTGTTCGAACACAACTGTTTATAGTTATTTTTCTTGTCAATATTTCAGAAAATTTTAAACACTGTTATTGTATCTTATCGGGTTGTCGAATGGTCATAGATCGACGAAAGAACGATCGATTTCTCGGCACGCCAAATCTACAAAATCATCGGTAATAAAAAAAAAAAATGAATGATTTATTTTATGGTTTATTAACGTTTATACAACTTGATGTTACAATAATGTTCCTAAAGGGTCTATATACAGAACTATCCTATAGGTTTTTAAGGCCTGGAGGATATTAATTCGGGTCCCTTTAATCATTACAATAATATACGAGTTTGGTAAAAAAAAAGTACATATCATGTTTGCAAAATGTTGGTAAATATAGTTTTCCAAATTTCGACCAATCAAGTTCATTTAAATGCACCGATACGATGAATTAAGTTTTTAATAACTTTTCGACAATATATTAAATACCAGTTACCACAGATAATAAAAATGTAATTAATTCCTAGATAATTTATAAACAACCATAAAAAATAAGAACTCGGACGTTGTCACGTCAATACTTACGATAGCGAATTTTCAATAAACTTAGTCATTCTTCCAACTCCAGCAATAAGAATAATAAATCACAGTCATAACCATTTATAAACTATTATAACTGAAAATGTAGCCCGGACAATAGCGCTTAAATATAAATTTGAATGAATTTTATTCAATTAAATGTATTGATTATTTCGTAAAGAAAGATAGTTTAGAAATAATATGGTATTAATGTCGATAATGTCTTATAGGTAACGTCGAGTGTTACTGACCAACGTGGACTTCAAACGGGCTCCCTTTAAATTTTCCTAGACCGGGGCATGGAGCAAAATAGCCCCCCCCCCCCCCCCCCCCGGGCGATAGACCTGTCTGTATAATCGCTACTGCCGTTTTATTAGAGTAGTGACAATGGCAATCCATTATTTTGATGAACCGTAATGTATTATAATAAGCCCCCATATGGAAAGTAAACAATTCGGGCGCGAGGGAGGTATTTTTCGTGTCCCGCGGTATTCAAGTGAGTCGTCGAATAGTAATAATAATGAAACGCGTCAACATATAAAATACACGTGGACGGCATAATAATAATTGAGCGTCAAGTCACGCAGCAGTGTTGGGGTAAAAGGGCGACGGATAACAAAACGATATAATATAAACATCTCAGACCGTCGCCAAGATCGCGGCGACCGATTGCGCGGCGGCGGCAACGGGCATAACTTATCGGAAGACAGTCGTATATTATTATCTGGTATCGGTTGGGCTGGTCGCGGGTAGAACGCGAATAATTTATATATATATATATATTATTATTATTATTTCGTACGGTTACAAAGAGAAGAAAAACGAATAAAACGACGATCGCTTAATGAACGCGGGGATCCCGAGTTCTCGGAACAGATTGGTGACGGAAAACGTATAATACACACAAAACTATATTACGCACATGTACACACCGTTTGAGGGTTGACAGTTTGACGCGCTACGTTTTTTATGGATGCGACCGAACTCTATACAACGGATAGTATAATACGTAATAAATACTTGGCACGTCGCGAGATCGCCTCGATCTGCAGGTGCAATTTGAATCCGACCAAGAGGGGGATGAAACGAAAACGTACGGTGCGAAGGCGGAAAAAATAATATTCACCGTTCTCGGTACACTTGAAATCCCGAACGCCTATTTCAAAATCTATTTCGAACACAAATGGCGAATACGCTTCTACGGTTGAAAAATTATATATATATTTTTTTTTTTTTTAATCGGTTTCGAACGTTAAGCAATGTATAATAATAACAATGTATAACGTTGAAAAACTGTAGAAAGTTAAATTAAAAAAAGCGGATATTTCGGTGTTTATTGATAATCGTGATCATCGTTTAAATTAGCATTTATTGCTTTGAAGATATTATCGTCAGCTTTTCGTGTGTGGAACGTTTGAACATTATCCCTGGGAATGCGAAGATAAGCTTGCAATAATGCGACAATGAACAAATACTAACGCTTCGTTTTCTATAAACAGTTATTCAACTTATTGCACAAGACGTAATTAAATTTATATACTCTCGTTTAAAACTTTAAAACTAATAATTTTCTATCGAAAAATATAATTGAAACAAAAAACTGTCCATCGAATATTTTATTATGCACACCCACATTCTCATAAATGCGATTAATTTAATTTCCACCTGTTCAATCCCATTAACAAAATATATCCATACTCATACGAGTACTTTTACTCGTATATATAAACGATAAAAGCTATTAATTTCATGTGCTCCTATTTTAAATAATTTATTTAATATTATATATTAATCATTTTAATATTTATCATGTTTACCCATATATGTATTTATATCTAAAAATATATTACGTAGGTATGCTATAATATTTATCAATTATCAAATAGAATTTTCAGACATTACATATACAATAACGTAATCGATTCAAGTAAAAACTAGGCATATATTTCTGAAATATACCCCATGTTTATTTTTAATAACATCCTTATAATTAGTATATTTATATACATATATACAAAATAACATATTTTATTTAGTTCATAAACAATACAATTCGTTGCATATACTGTTTTTAAAATAACGTACATTTAAAATAAAAAGTCCTTCTCGTGGTTCAAACTTATTTGATTACGTTTGATTTCGGAGTACAATTCTAAAGAACTGAGTTAATAATTTAATTAACCTGACGCGTGCAGATAAAATTGATTATAAATTAAAGTTTCCGTAATGTTTAGTAGATTTCCTGAAAATTATAGACGAAAAAACTCGTAAAAATAGTATTTTATTACTTTAAAATTATTTTCAGTAAGTAATTAGTGTTGGTGAACTTCAATGGAGTGCATGCAACGATGATCATACAACCAACCCTGATATCACCTGTTGTTTATTTCAATGTGAGCATTCAATTAATTCAACTCCACATAGCCATATATCGTTAACAAATTGTCAGGTGCATTCTTTTAATAAGGAAATCAGGTATTCGGGTAGCTGTATTATTGTCTCTCTGCATATTGTATGGATATGTTAAATTAAAAGTGTGTCCATGTTTTTTTTTTCATTTTTATTCCCAGGGAGCCAATAGAAACCATTCACTTATTAAACTTATCTGTGAGGGCACGTTTTAATCACACGGTTGCGCACGGCTACTAAATGCCGTTTTCGTTTTTGATACGATCTCTATCTCTCTCTCTCTCTCTCTCTCTCTCTCCTTTCGTTCGCGACATTATCACATGTCTTATTTCTAAGAATTCTACCCCAAACATTATTTACGTGAGTGACTTTAACGGGACTAATAAAAATAACCCATCTTGTTTTCTCTTCGCTATTAAATTTGGGACGTGAGTCGCCAAACGATCTACACTATTCTTCAACATAATACATGGACACATAGATGTGTTCATCGTGATGTATTCAATTTAATTTTACTTGGTTTACCGTCGTAAGCATTGACTCGTGCTGTATATAATAAATCTAACGGAATACGAATTAATTTGTCTTCATGTGCACTCGTGAAAACGTTGACATTTATTTGTATGCTGCTTCTCGTACATTTTAAATTGTCGTACGTATTTGGTCATTAGTTTTTTACGATTCCGTCCATTTACTCGTTCTTTGTCTGTTAACCAACTACTACCGAAGCACTGGTCATTAAATACATAGATCAAATAATAGTAGCTGTTTAATCGATTTACAGCCTAAAAATAACATCTATTCAATTTCTGGATTGCATTTTTGTAAAAGAAATTGTTTTCTGATCGTCGTATTTATAGTAGACCAATGGTCATAATATTAAAAAAAAAAAATTATTTTAGGTAGACAAAGTCAATCGTAATCGATTCTTTACCGTTACATTTTAACCACTTTCGAATAATTATTAGACCATACATTATCCAACACAACTATATACTTATACTTCATCAAATATTGTTGGGTATTTAATCACTGTTTTTTTTTTATCGATAGTTTTACAATGATTCTCAATCACACATTGAATACAGAATATTTCTCTACTTAAAATAATTTTTGGTCAACAGAACTTATCTTGTACCTGATAACTATTATAAAATGTCCGACACTAAAGTCCATAAGACCACATGTTTGTATATTACTTTGTGCAAAATTTGTTCAGGTTTTGATTTGCTATAAATTTTCTTTTATGCTTGTATAATGAATAACAAAACAAAAACGATTAAATTAATTGAAATGTCACAATATAAATTAAATACACTTAAGTGGAAAATCATCAATCACTTATCGCCATTGCCATTCTAGCCTGATTTTAAAATAACAACGTATAGGCCATAATGTAATGTATTATTATTATATTACGTGTATATACTCGTATTGTTCTTTTATGCGCGCACAGGTTGTTTTCACTCTTTTCTCGCGGCTGGCTTGGTCATTGTTACTTTGAAATTAGTAGCAGATAACGGCACTTGATGAGGAAAAAAAATTAGTCTTCTTCAATATAAATTTAGCGACGATTTTATTTTATGACGAAATTTTTATAATCGAATATAAATATTTACTACATAACCGTTTTTCTCCCTCGTAAATGCTTTGTAAAATTAATGTCGAAACATTGGTTTTTTGCTGTTAATTTGTGCAATTGTGAATAATCATCAACCCCCGTGCGTATTCGACATTTGCGCCAGTGATCGTTAACTACACGAAGTGGAAAATATTAGCAATATAATTACGCAAGACCTCATTGTTGTTTAGATTATTTTTCACGATAGTTCATCACTAATAGTCGTCTACGTGCATTTTATAACAACAAAAAGCAATGATCACCGGAAAAATACATTATTATGCAACAGCATAGTAACAAAATGAAAATTTATAAATACGTAAATTTCCATACTATGATTGTGTTTATGCGGGAAACGATGGACCCTTAAAACGTAAATAAATATTAATTATACGGAAATCTTCCGAAGACAATGGGATTACTGAGATGAATCTGGGTGCGCTGCGTTATAAATATCAAAATAATGATTCCAATGGAATCGCAATTTATTTGTTTTTTTAGATATAACTATTTAATTACATATAGAAAACAATTATTATGATATGCATAAAGTATTTTATTTTACTTTATTAAAACATGATGAATTGGTTACCAGTGTTTATTTCAGATTACTTATCCCGGGAGGTTGTTGTACATTTTTGGGGAGACGGAGATATATAGTATGGGGTATTTCGTAAGAGTAAATAATTAATAAATAAATACATTTTTTCGGGAGAAGGGGGATATAATTTATTTTCGGGATCAGGATTAACCCTTCCGGTCTACCCCTCCCCCCGAAATAAATACTGCTCAATTAATACTTTCATTCCAAGATATATAATACACGGAATAATAAGGATACATAAAAATATGTTTTTAAACATGATATACGAATATGGAGTGGGTATACTAATGAATAAACATTAATTGATTAAAAATGTTGCGTATATTTTCAATTTCATTTCAAAATATAACAAAATAAAAATTCATCAATTTTCGTATAGGTTTTTTTTCAAACACTGCCTTATTACTTCTAAAAGTTATCTATATTGAAAATAAGTTAATAAACTCAGTCTCAAATACACATTTTGGGAAGATAATATATGAATCACTACTTAAAATTTAATATAGAACTTAAAAGACATTTTGTTATACATTTATCCAAATATATTATTTAACTGCACGCATCAATGTATTTTATCATGTTTTTTTGATATAATTTTTTCAACGCACATTCCGTCTGTGAATTTCGTTAGGTACGTATAGACATAACACAATATATTATTGTATAATGTGCACCGACGTCGATGAAATAACGAAACGGTTAAAACGATTGGATAAATGTGCAATAACAATTTATATTTAATTCAGCAGTGGTAAGTAGTATATAATAATTATTTTCCATTGTTGCGGCGACGAAATAATAGCGACGTACATAAATAATGGCGTTTTAAAGGGACCGAATATCAGCATGGTGTCCGGGACTGTGCGAAGCGCGCGCGCGCTTTATAATATAATGATTATTAATGTTTTAACAGTTTATAGATGTTTTATCTTTTACAATAATAAAACGCTTCTTTCGGTCGTTTATTTATTTTTATTATTAATCCCCCCGACCCTGTTCCAGCCATAACTTTACCGACTCTGATGCAAATCAATATACAAATATGTGTGTGTGTGTGTGTGTGTGTGTGTGTGTGTGTGTGTAAGTATTTATATAATAGTTGCGAGCGTGGAGCGGAATAGATGTCATAAATAATTGTTTTGATGGCGTCTCGTGCGGTACACACCACCACCAACACGAACGCCTTCTAAGGACCAAATGTGTATAGACACGTATTATAACAATGGATTATTAGTTAGGTGTACACACCACTTCGCGGCGAAAAAAAAGAAAAAAAAAATGTTCACCCCGGCCGATGTGTGGGAGTCGTTTGGACCGATCTCACTTCTCGCGGAGATCGGCCCCGCTCGATCGATCGGAAACATTGATAACGCCGTTACCGCAATACAAAAACGACGTACACCGTATTATAATTTATATATATATATATATGATATCGCGTGTTATTCAATACGGCCCGGAGATATTATTTTAACAGCCCGATAGTGTAGGTGCACACGCCCGTAACTACGCTAACACCTCGCACGTAAAAATAATAATATAATATACCATATCGATTTCAAACACCGTGAACACACTCGTTTTTACACCCCCGGTCTTCAATATTATGTACTTAAGAAAGGACGACTACTCTCGTTCTCACCACGATCGTTTTAGACGTTTGGTTCTTACAGAAGGAAACTGCGGTTTTTCGTTTTTTTTTTTTAAAAAAAAAAAATTTGTTCATATACCAACCTATGTTAGTGCCGTTGGTTTTAAAAAAAATCACGGAAACACAATACGAAAATCAAATCTCATCATCCGTATAAGTTAGATATGATGCCGCTAATAATGCGTGTTTGGAAGTTATATAATGGTGTAGATAAGTCGTAAGAGAACTACAACAATGTGATAATGGTGAAATAGTTCATATAATACTACACTTCAAAAGGTGAGATATCATAGTAATAAACTAATCATATATTAGATGTTATAACCGTGTACCATATAGATTACGTGTTATTACTCTGTTAACCCAATTGAACATGTTATTTATAATTGTTTTATTTTAATACAATACAATCATTTTACCAAATAATATAAAAATTCTAATAAACATCAACAACGTTTAGTTTTCAAATAGCTATACTTTTAATTAAATCGATGATTTTTATTTCTTATTTACTATCATATTTTGTTCCAACAAAAAAAAAAATAGTTCACTTTATAGTCGAATAGTTAAGCATAAACCGTATAAATGTACGACAATAGAACGATTGCAAATCAAACATAGCATATTATTATTATGTAGGGATGATTTGAATAAAGACACGTGGTGCCCAAAGCAGAAAAAAAATACTAATATAATCGATGTGTAAGTATAAATGCAGAGTTCATTACGGACAATATAAGCGTAGAAATACATATATTTAACCGGCCGACGTATTATGCGCTACCCTTTTATGAAATATACATTTTGGTTTGTTGGTAATTCTATAGCTACGGTCGATTTCAACTCCTAACCTACGTTTTATAAAATACGGAATCATCCTACGCAATTTTCAATTAATGATTATTTAAACGTATCCATTATATTTTTCCATTCATCCATTACCTACACACTTAATAATGTAAAACTGTCAGAATTTTTATAATCTGACGAATTGTTTAAAAATGATTATTAAAATCCGTACGCTGGATCATTGGAAACGCTATGTGCTTTAAATATTCTCATTGTGAATGCATAGCGCGCGCTCTGAGCTGAACTGGAAACAACTGAAGTGTGGGATACACGAATTATGTTATGTGATAATGCGCGTGAAATAAATCTTGTACATCACGTGTTTTCGTCGAACCAAACAATGTTACATCGTATATGTATGTTATATTATCGTATTCATGAGCGACTGCAGGAAATTTATCAGGGGAGGCATTATTAAATCGAACACCAAAAAGTATATTATAAAAAATGTATTCTTAGCAAACAATAAAATATGTCAGAATTGTACACGCTTTAGTCGTTATCAAATAAAAACTGAAGTCTTCGCAGTTGTTCGATTGCAAACCTTGTTATTTTCCGTTCGATTAATTGTTTTCAGGGGGGCAAATGCCCCGTATTTCCCCCCCCCCATCTGGGCACCCATGATCGTATTACACTTCTCATAATTTTTCCATTCATCAAACCGTATTCGGTTCGATTATTTTCCTGGTAATAAATCCGACATAAGACGTCTATATCAAACCTAATATTTAAGAACTATTTTAATACATGCATGGCGCTTTATAAGACGTAATGCGAAACACCGGACACGCGTGTGTAGACAATGATGCCACTTAGGGGTTGTAGTACCCCACGCTGAAATATCAAAAAACTTATGAAAAACTAAATACGTCCTCTGGTTTCTATGTTTCGAAAACTATACACATATTATTACAATAATACGTACTCGTAGTGCTCATACGTGTATAATTGTAATTGTATTTATTCGTCGTTGTTCGTAAATGTAATGTTATTTTTGTGTAAGCACGTATATTTACGTTGGGCACATTTGACGCGATACAGATAGCGATTGGGGGGGGAGGGGCATATTTCGTTATCGTGATGTTTATTTACCGAAGTGTAATACTACGAAACAACATTTATTATAGGCTACGCGGTCAAACGCGTTTTTTCCTTCGGATATCGTTACGACCAATGAAATCAAATGAAATCCATTACATCGCACCGAAACGGTCGGAAACGTACGCACGCTACCCGTATAACAGCCACTTTGTGTACGAACGTTTGGCCAAATTGAATCGATTAATCGTATTGGATTCCGAGCCGGTCTCGACCGACCGATCTTACACGTCGCGGTCGTTCGAAAACCAAAAGCCGTCCCCGTTCGACCGTTTTACACTCGCGCCCCGCTCGCGCTTCGCGCCCTGCCGTCAACTGCACACTGCGTGATGTATTGCACACGTCCTCGTCCGACACCGTACGTTATTGTGTACAGTCGTTATGGATGCGTACAACAACGGCGAAGGGGCCCCCAGCTGTACGCACTGTGCACGCGCGGTAGAACTGCCGATTGATTGATGAAACGGATTCATAGGGAAATCGAAAGATTCCGTGCGTCGCCCGTGTGCCCTACGACTTGTACGTGTTCAGGTTTATAACAATATATTATTGTACCCGGTGCGGTGCACGTTATTAATTTACGACACATGGTAGAAGAAAGAAAAAAAAAAAAACAGAAAGGAAAAAAAGGTTTTTCGGTTGTTTCGGTATTTGAAACGCAGCCGCCGATTTCTCTGTACAGAAGGTATCGGCGGTGTATTATTTTATATAATGAACGTATATAAGTCTATACAGGCCGTTGCAGTCTCCTAGCGTACGCACGCGTTATCTCTTGTGACAGATCGAACGTCGTTTTCTTCGGCACATGCTTATATACATTTATCCTATGTAAATATATCGTACACTTGTGCCATATAACCCTGTTCCGTCATCACATAAGTACACGAACACGCACGCACACACACACACGCACAGATATACATTATACTCCAGCGTGCGTAATTGGGCGGTTTCTTAAGATCTCCTTAACCGCGCGTAATTACACTATTATTTTTCTAACCCGACCTGCGGACCGGTCGCGAGTGAGACAGAGAAACAGACGAGACGAGACGGCGGACGGTCTGTACCGCGGTAATACCATCCGGTGTATTTAATACGCGTGTACATGTATACGAGTATACCGCGCGCGCGTATTACTTTTAAAACGACTTTAATCGGTCACGGAGCGTATGTTCTCTACGCGAATCGTGTGTTTGCGGCAGTGCGGACGGACACGCCGACCGCGCGTGGCCAGGACGAATAAGGAATCAGGAGAAACGAATAATAAATTCGCCCTGAACCGCGCGACTCCCAGCGATCACGTAAGTGTTTTGCGGACGCTAGACACCGTACGCGAGATGTGACGGGCCCAGGTGCGGGATTCAGAGACTTACCAGGAGGCCGGGGCATTTTAAGTATTAACTGATAATATATTATCAGTTAATACTTAATAAAAAAATATAACAATATATAACAATAAAACAACTATAGTTGTTTGCCCAAATTAGTACTGAAACACAGAGTCCGACTACGTTCCTATATTATGATACATACCTCATATTTATGATTTTTTAAGCAAAATTAAATTGTTAAGCAGGTATCTAATTAAATAATCGGGATTTTACAGTTCACAAGGACAAAAATGTATTAAAATATTTCAGGATAGTCGAATTGCACATATTACCTACAAATAAATGGTCGAATTGCTCTTGGATTGATAAAAGGTAATGGTCGAACTGCACTCGTGCAGAAAAAGTGTTAAAATGGAAAACGCTTTAAAAATATTAGGAATCTTTCTGTTAAAGAACGCTAAAGCGTACTTATTTAATAACATTATATATTAGTTAGTGCCATTTAGATAACGCAGATAATATTATTGTCGCCAATATGTTTAAAATAATTACTGAAAAGTGCAATAAATTCGGTTTAATATTTATGCTAAATGTATTTTTAGAAGATTTTGAACAAGCAATCCATAATACGATCAATGAAATGTTTCCTTTACGTAAAATAATAGGTTGTAGATTCCATTTATCACAATCATGGTATCGTAAAATACAGAATTTAGGACTTTCAACTGATTACAAATCTGAAACAGAAATTGGAAAATGACTTCGTAGTATATTTGGTTTAAATTTTTTAAATGCAGTTGAAGTTGGCGAATCTTATACAGATGATTTTATGTTAACTATCCCAGAAAATCACACTGTTAAAAAATTTAGTGATTATTTAGTTGATAATTATATTTCTGACGAAAGACTTTTTCCGCCTCATATTTGAGCTTAAGATAAGATTTCTAGTCAAAGAACTACTAATACATGCGAGTCTTTCCATGTGAAGTTTAATAAATCATTTTCATCACCACATCCAAATATATTTATATTTATTGATGTTTTAACAAAGTTACAAATCGACACCTATATTTTAATGCAGAACACTGGCACTAAGCCATCGACAACACGGTACCAGAAAAAAATAAATAATGTTCAAAAATATATTAACTTATATACTCAAAAGCGTATTACCAGGGTAGAATTTTTGTATACAATTAGTCATTACTACAAAAAAATGATCGAAATGACAAAAAAAGAATTGTAATAAAAATAATAGTTAAATTCGACGATTAAAAAAAAAAAAAAATTTATAATAATAATAATATGAATATGTATAATATAATATAATATAATGTATAATATAACAATTATAATGTAAAAATATATAATTAACATAATATGATGTAAAAAACAATCATTTTTAACCACGCCAATGATTACTAAGTGATACTAAATGTAACTAAATAAAATAAATCAAACCCCCTTAAATGCATGATAATTTTATTGAAATACTTTTTTGAGCCCAAGTGCAGTTCGACCACTACCTGCTTTTAACCCGAGTGCAGTTCGACCATTACCTTTTCTAAACCCAAGTGCAATTCGACCATACCCAAATATTTAAATGTTTGAAAATCCTGGTTAGTCCCCCCCCTTGGAGCCGCACCTGAGCGGGCCCGACGTTTCCCGGACGAACGGGCTCCGGTCGTAACCGTTAAACGACCGTGCCCGGTATGCGCCTGCACGACGAACGCCTGCGCGCTCGAAGACCTCCTCTGCTCATCCACGGGCCGTGACCCGCCGCCGCCCACGATCCGATAACTGTACTGTGACGGTGACAATTCGGTCGGGTCGCACGTGCACAAAACAGTGACCACCGTCGCGGTCCGCTTACACGTGACATCGTTGCCTTCAAATTTTCGAACGCGGTATTACGAGGAAAAATCCACCGAGATCCCGAACGGGTGGCGGTTTTCCCGAGAAAACGTGTTGTAAGGACGGTCGCTGCAAGGGCTGCAGGGTAGTCAAAGCCAAACTTAAAAAACGGGTTATAAATAATAATAGTTTAATTTTGTGTGTTCGTGAAAATGTTCGAAGACGTGTCCATCCTGTCGTAACGTGTTGATGTTACGTCGCAATACCGACAACTGACGGACCGCCGATTTGTTCGACAGAATGTTGCACGTTCGCTCATTTGTTACACACGAATCTTGTTCGCGAACACATGTTGGTCGTTTTGTTAAGGCGCGTACACACTATGTAACAAAACGGCGAACATGAGTTCGCGAACAGTGTTCGTGTGTAACAAATCGGCGTACTTGTATCATACTTTTGTAACAAACCGGCGATCCACCGATTGTCGGTGTTTTGGCGAAACATCAAAGACTGTTACGCGATCACGTTACAATATGTTTGGACGCTTTGACGAACACAGCCTTGTAACATTATACATCTATCACATATAAACCTCCAGAGAGGATCTGCTTATTCATTTTAGGTTTGTTAATTTATAATCGCTTTCGAGTTTCCTTTTTGGCAATTTCATGCCCGATAAGATTAATTAGCAAATCAAAATCTGTCGACGTCATTCTCATAAAATTTTTAAACTGTCCATTTATTACTTGAGTCCTTAAATCGTGTAATAGAGTATTTCCCACCAGTTTCTGCCCGTTGTTTGTATAAATGCGTAGTCCACCATCGTCTTTGTATTTTACTCTTCTCCTTAAGTGTGAGATGAATATAAATATATGCAGCAGCAGCTAATTGAAGAGGCATTATTCGACACTGTGTAAATCGACACTGAAATTCATTTCAATAATAAATAGAAAAATGGAAATGACATGTAACAGGTTACAGGCTTTAATTTCTATTGTAACAGTTGTTCTGTTGTAACAGTAACAGTAACAGTTCGTCAAATTGATACGCGTTGCATGTTCGCCGTTTTGTTACATAGTGTGTACCTTCACATAGTGTGTACGCGGCTTTAGAAATTCGACAACGAACACGTGCCGTAATAGTTGATATCGATACGCAAGACGATGCAACTGGTTTGCAAACCGCCGACTTGTCGAATAGCGGTAAAATTAGTACTAATTGTTGTTCTTTCAACACGGTGCTCCAGATAACCGATCCATGCTCACGTGTTACAATTACTGCCACAGCGTTCGTATAGCGTACCAGCCGAAAAGTACGTAAATTCGACCGAACGATTTAGCGGTCGGCTGAACGATTGCAAAAGCCTGTCGTCTCGGCGAATGCGAATTCATTCGTTTTCCTCCCCGAAATTTGTTCCGTCTGAAATGTGTAAAGAACAGCGGTCATTTCGGTATACACGAAAATGCGCAAAAATCACGATGTTTTCAACGCTTCTCGGAATCAAAATTGAATTTAATTAAAATATAATACATAATTCGACCGACTGAACGTTATTTATTATTTTTAATTCAATATTTATTGGAAAAATAAAATTAAAAAAATTTAACTACAAACCACGATTGATAACAATCGCAGTGACCCGTACTTGTTACTTCTTCGTAGCACGTATAATAAGTTTCCGCATCCACACAATATATATTTACAATTATTTTATCGTATCCTAACGCGTCTCGGTAACGTATGGCATTTAAAAGGATAGATAATTTATCCGTAATAATGACGGTCGCAACCGTGTAATCGCCGTTCTTTACCGTGCACGTACCGCTGACACCTACATATCTTTACGTCGTGTTCAAACACGTCTCGATGAAAATATTCAGCTGTAAATACGTCGCGTTTCACAAACACGGTCCGACGTAACGTATGCTAATTGTTACGGCCATAAGTGCATTGATGGGCTTTTAACTGTCAGCAGACAATGGCTGCAGCCGTTAAACCCGTAACCCCGTCGACTGCGGCAATGACAAAGTTTTCGAATGACAACGAAGTGATGTATTGCCGCGCTTGTGCGTAAATACGTGTTTGAGCTGTCGTATACGTATTTTGAATTAAATTACAATTAAATATCTCAAATACGTACACGCATAAAGATGGTAGATGCTCGCAAGTTGTTCAATACTATTAAAACATAAAAAGGTAAAATATATTTTATTTCTCGTTCTTATTTATAGTCTTGCCATTAACCGTGATCACCAACCGACGTAAACAATTATTCTTCGGTTACTGATTTAAATATTTAAAAAAATGTTGTCTCGACACGTTTCCTTATCGTCGACCATAATATTTTATACTCCTATAGGAGCATAAGGGAATTATAACTCCCTTACACTCACTACAACTACAATTACACATTATTGTGATGTTTCCGCTAATTTGCATCATACGTGACCTGTTTGATTAACAAAACGGCATATGGCAAAAATATATCATTTTCCTGTTATATTTACTACGGCGCGTGTACTTCCCGTCTACCGACACTCGGCTCGTCTGCTGGAACGTTCGCAGTGTTTCCCCGTTGCATGATCCGACTAATCTCAGCTCAGTCAACGGCGTCGGCCCGACGGAACTCAACAGTAGTGCACAATATTATTTATTAATATATTAATTTATACTGTTATAATGCCGCGTACCGCGTGCTGATACTGTTGTACCGTCGTTGCGACCACGGACCGCGTCATATCGCGTAGACGGACCTACACTACTAGGTGTTTCGCATCGGTTAGCGCTGATATAGGGCAGCTGCGGACGATCGTCTGATTCGCACCGCACTGACCCGGCCCTTTCGACCATCCCTCCGACCGTTGATCTTCAATATTTAGACGATTTAATTTACCAAAAACAATGTATCGCATGGACGGTGGGCTGTTAAACTGTTCTAGCGAACTGTCAGTGGGGTCTAACGACGAACTGCAGCCGATCGTACGATTCGCTTCTCCCAACGTTGTTGCGTATCAAACGTCAAGTCGATCAAATCAGTCTTGGTTTTCATGATTTTCTACTTTACAATGGAAAAATATTATAATATAAACAGAAGTCGACTATACCTGTACCTGCAATATTAATCCGATCCTATTTAACCCGAGCTAAGCGAAGTACTATAGATTATGTCACGTCGAAACCATTACGGATTCGTTTGTATAGGAACTATATTATACGGAGAAGCTAAACTGTTTGTGTGAAGCTATACAATTTAACACACGACTACCGGAACTCAGATTCGGGAGCACCGTATCTGCGCACGGATAGGTGCCACTTTATAAAATAGCACCGTAACTCCCCAAAAGATATTTTTAAAATTATAATAATTAGCAAGAAAACATCGTATCTCATATAGTTATGATTAATATAAACATTCCGGACTATTTTATTTTCATTGTATAATCGTATCTTTTATAAATTCAAAATATTTTTTTAAATTTGTTATCTATTCGAAGTCTGCGTGTTTAAACGAAACGAAAAAATCTTGATGGATTATCAAATTATTGAATTCCATTGTGCATAATCGTATAGATGGAAAATTAATCGGAACAAATTAATATTTTATGTGTTACAGAATATTCTTAAATGTTTCGATAAATATTCGATTTGTATTCTTCAAATCTCTATTAAAAAACTCAACAATATTTTATTTAATTTTTTTTTTTCAAGTCTTTATAATAACATTCGATATTATTTTTTTCTAAATCTTACATTTATAATACTCAAATATTCTTAACTGTAACTAACTATATTTAATTTTATATCACGTCGCCGTTTTCCCACAATAATAATGTGATATTTTAAAAGTAATTTTAATATAATATTAATACATATAATATATTTTGTCTTTTCCCGAGTTGTCTATCCATAAAGCTGATACAACGCTTTGGTAGATTTTATTGGCATAGGAAAAAATATGATTAAATTAAAATAATGTCTAATTGTTTCTCAACAGAGTAGGAACAATGTTTAACATCGTACATTCTAACATATAAGGTGTATACGAAGCAATTGTATTTTTTGTTGAAATCTCAACATAGATGGATTACATTTTAATTTTCATTTAATTATAATAATCAAAAATAATTTTACTACAAACACTATACGTAAACATAAAGTAGTGATAAAATATTTTGTAATGTAATAAGTTAAATCGTCAAATGTTCTGAGTACCGAAATTATTTTTCAAGTTTTTTCGTCGTTTGATACGTAATACGTGCACGCAAATATACACGGATATTACGTAGTTAAAATACGAGAGAACAATACTCTACAGTTTAAAACTATCTTTGTAACGTAAAAATCGTAGACACGTGAGAATCGTGAGACAATACAATAAATGTTAGTATACTAATTGGATAGTGGTTGTTGTTTTTTTTTTTCAACTCGGGCCAATTAAAAGATGATGCGAAAGAATAAAACTATTCGCCCTAATGATGATATTTTATTATTACACACAAATCCTCTTACCGCCGATCGATCGGTCTCAAGACTCGAGAGAATCGACAACTTCTGCCGTATACATATGATAGAATACAATCATACACGATTTACCGTGCAAGTATCTACCTATATCTACCTTATATGAGAACGACTGTAGGCGAGATAGTGATCGCTAGGGTACGTGCCTGACATTTCGGGTTATTTTCGTTTTCCTAATTGACAATTATCATTATTATTATTATTATTATTATTGTCGTCGTCGTTGTTCTGTTGTAAAAGGCGCGCGCGCTCGCTCTCTTCCCAACTCTGCTAAACCCCTGAAATATCCCGAACATCGCCGCGTTCGGCTTGTTTCATAAACAGAAAAATCTCACGGTAATCCCGACGTCCGGCCGCTTCGGAATATGGTTCCGTTTCTCGTGACTATGTTAATATTTACTTCATTGTATTTATTTTTGTTTTTTATTTGATTTTTCTACGCAATTTTCCGTAATTGCCTGCGGACCCTTACCCGTCGTGATCAATGCCACGCTTTCGCATGTTACCCGAAATAGAACCACCGCGTAAGACCTGCATTTCGAACGAAAAGTATCTATCTGGGTTATCACGACATCACAGATTTATCTACGCTAAAGCAACGTCGTTTTCGACAATTTCTCATAATACATTTCCGTGTGGGCGAAAATATAAGAAAAAACATTTTAATCAGTTGTCAAATAACACAATTCTATGTTTATAATAAGTCAACGAAATTTACATCAAAGCGATGAAGGTAACATGCGATACAGATCAAATATCGTAGTAATTTATAATATTTCTGTACACAAACTTATTATAATCATAGAGTTGCGTTTACGGCAATAGGCACCATATTATAATTTATCAACTTTTATCAAATTATTTATTTTAATGATTATATTTACTCACTGAAATGGGGTCAAATATTTAATCATTTTGACTTTTTATTGTTTATTAAAAAAAAAAAAAATCAAATTTCAGCGAGTTTTTTTTAAATATTTTTTCTCAAGTAGACATAAAAACTATAACGTAATTTTTCTGTAGTCATGTAAAATTATTATTCAAATAAATATAATTTTTGTCGAAAATCTGTATTTAATTAGGTTTTTTTTTCAAATAAATGTATATATGTAGTTCAATATCACGAAATAAATCTAATTGCGAAAATTACTAATAAAAAGGGTTTTTTCCTAATAGATATGCAATAAATGGGATACAAATATCCACAATCTACTCTGTATAACATACCATTCAGATTTTAAATACATTTTTCTAAAAATTAAATATAATACTTAAAATGTTAGTATGAATAAAGTTATATATAGACTTACGAAATATAATGTATTTTATTGACTACGCAGTAGTTTAATTGTAAGTACAATTGTCATATAAATAGATTGCCGATTAGTTATGTATGATATTAGTTTATGCTGGTAAAAAGATGAAAGCAAATGAGTTTCAATTCCAAGCACAAAGAAGTACAAAAGTAGTTTTCCGTTCGTATTCGGCATTAAAAATCATATTTTTTATTTTAATATTCTCATACTATAGAATATAGATTTATCGAATAAATATTATTTAACGTATATAATTATTATGATATATTGATGAATGAATTTGATTAGACCAACTGAAGGTCGTGAGAAAAAAAATCGCTGTGTTAATAAATTCACTATTTCACAGAGAACAATGATAACTCTACAATAAAAGTATACCTAACTATATAGGACCTAATCGCATGTGTAATTGAGTACTGCACGTTATACTCGTATAGAATATCCAACACGCCATAGTGTGGGTACACATTTTTGATATTATCACGGTATCTATAATATTAATAAAATGTGTTTATAAAAAAAAAATAATAATAATAATAATAATAATAAATAAATAAACAAATGAAACGTTACACGACGGTACAATTGATTTATAAAAATAAGTATAAGTTTTCGATCGGCTTCATTTCAATTACACCGTCCCGCGCATTCAATCGATGCATTATTAGACATCAAAGATTATACACAACAATAATAAGTATAGTAATATAATTGCTGTGATCGGCGGTTAAGTATCCGTACATAATGCACACGGGCAGACGCGCGTACGTTCATAAACATATACATTTGTGTACACGCACATTGGTTAAAGGTAAAACACACAGCCCTGGGGCATACGTTTATTTGCTTTATCGTTTGATCTAAAAAGCCAAAATTACGTAAATCACGGTCAAGTGGGCATGAGCAATGCACACAAAACACATTTATTACAGGCGCGTTGTCGGGTGGACGGCAGAGAGAGCGCAGGAGAGAAAAACAAAAGGAACGGTAACGGTGGTGGTTTGATATAATAATGAAATTGAAGACCTCGATCGTCCCGCGGCGTTGTAAATGTAAGGCCACCCCCTAAGATTGTACATTTATTTTACCATCAGTTATTTTTCATACTCTTTTTATCTCCATACAATCGAATAAATACATGATCACCGAAAACCCTGAATTATTAAGGGCGGACACGAAATTAATACGGATCATACGTTTGTGGTCGGTTCTGGTCGAACAACATTATAATATGTTACTTTGATCGAAGATACACATAAAATTAAATCAATAATCGTAAAATTAAATAAACAACAAAAATTTATCATCACTAAAAACAAAATGCTTTAATGTGTAAATATAATAAAATATAAATTATGATGATTAACATATTAACGTGTATAACATTAATTAGTATCCTTCATCATTTCGACTTATATTGAATCGATGATTACAAAAACTTCACGAGTCGCATATTTTACGAAATTAAGATATTGGTAAAAACGTTTCCTTGTCGTATGTTTATATACGTTGAATGTAAAAACGTCTTTGGTTTTACTTTTGCTATTAGATAAATAAATAATAATAATCAGTGTTTTTATACTAAACGCACAGAAACACATGAATAGTATACGTTTTTACTATTATTGTGGTTTCGCAATCATCGATTCTATTATACTACTGTACAATAAAATTGTATTACATTTGAAAAGATAACAAATTGAAACTATATTTATTTGAATGCTATTTATATTGATACACAATTGAATAAACTGTTATTATTCAAAAAAAAAAAAAACATTTTAATTATATTATAAAAATAATAATTATAGAAATTAATAATTCGTTATTATACTTAAGCTCAATTATTTGTGCACTCATATATTAACAATAGTAGATATTCGTAATACTTACACATAAAAATAACACGATAAATAACGCTTAGTTTAGTGGCAATAATAATTATTGTGTTCGTTACCAACAAAAATTATTTATCTGTACAGAAATCTAAAAACATAAAAACAAAAAATGAGTTTTAATACTATTATATAATTATAGATTATAAGGAATTTTATTGATGAGTCATGTATCTGTTTTTCCCAAGGTTGTGTTAAGTTTAAATTAAGTAAGTTGTAAGAAGTTTTATGGAAATTATTTACTTCAAACAATTTAAACGAATATCAATTATTATATTTTTAAGTATTTTATTTTTAGGAAAAGTTTGATTTTACATGCTATTTAGAAACGAAATAATGCGGTTTAATAATTACTTGTAATTACTATAATAATTTGCGATTGCATTACAATATTTTACAACATACTCAGTGGTGCAACTTGGAGAGAGGTTATGACCCTCCCCTGAAATACATAGTTAACTTAACCTTACCCCATTCTCCCAACCGAACACTTTCTGAAATGAACTTTTTTTTAATGTAAACCTTCCATCCCACCAATAATAAATTCTGTTTGCACCACTGAACCTATTAGCATTTAATTATAAAATTAGGTTTCACAATTTAGTAAATATGTAATATTTTGACATTTTATCAATAGGTTTAACTCAATTCCATTAATTTTTACAATGTTTAACCTATACATAGGTATCCAATTTTATAAGTATTTTATTATAGAGCCAATAAATACCATTCGTAAATAATGTAATTAGTGCGTATATTATCACGCTACGTGTATATTGCTTTTTTGCGGTTGGAATGCGTTAAGATTATTATATAAAAACTACAAATTAATTGTGGTTAAATAGTAAACACTTATAACTCGTAATAAAATAACTCCTACGATATATACCATATTGTATACTATATAAAATTAACATGAAGTAGTTCGTTTTTTTAAGATTACATTTAGGTGTCTAACTATTTTTCGAAACATTATAGTAGACATTTTACGAACTCAAGCGAAACTATATTACTATTATTTAATTCATTTTTTACAAATAAATATACTTTTACTTATCCAAATATTGTTAATAAATATTGATATTTATTAAAGAATAGGTTGTGAGTAGATGTATTATGTAATTATATAGTATTCAATTATTTGGGCTATAAAATAGAGTTGATTAAAAATCATATAAAAAAATAAACTATAAAATATAATAATAATCACTATTAAAACCAACTATTTTTATATAGTCTTAATAACTATACTGTTTTAGTCTTTCCACCTTCAAAATTGTGATTCTTACTACATTTTCCGTGACTATACAATTTTAGTAATTTTTTTTTTGTGTATTTTATTCATAAGGTTTATTAGAACCTATTGTAATAATACTATGGCAGTTGAATGTTAATCATTATGTGTTATAACTTATACATAATGACTTTTATTTATATTGTATATAAAACAAATTTTGAAATGTATTATCAACTATCGTGAAAATAAACATGTAAATACAACCATGTAAACTATATTCCATAATAAACTATTATATTACTATGATGATAATGATAATCACAAGTGTGTATCTTTTTTATTTTTTCCTAAAAATCGGCAATACACCCGCCCTCCTGGAAATGCCACACAAGCGGGTACCTAATAGCTAATATTATCAATTTCTCGTTGTCAAAAAAAGCTAGATAATATAATATTTGTTTGGCTGTATGTCCCTACGTGTTATTATTATATCAGTTCAGTTGTTCAAATGTTATTGTCGTCGTCAAAAAAAATAAAATAAGTAAACGTGCTAATAAAATTATAACCGACTTTTTAGCTTAAAAGACTTTAAAAATACCGAAAACATACCTTAGAAACTTAATATTAGCATGTAGACTAAATGGATTAGCAGCGTTGAAAATTCACCGTGCAATTGCAATTAGATGACTTCAGATGACGTTATTAAAACGTTAACTCGGAAAAAAAATTAGTAAAATTGTAATATGTATAACAACTTTCTAAAATGACTTAATATTTGATGTGAATACTAAAATTATATGTCATTTATATCTAAAAATAAATGTAAGTAATGATTTTCAGTTTATCAAATGAATGTAAAACACAGAAATAATTACAATTGAATAAAATAACACAGTAAATATTAAAAATTCGAAATTCTATAATCATTAGATCTAAAAAAATAACTGTACAGGTGTGTATATTATAATATACATTATACTACTAGCGAACTCCAGTTTTGAAAAAATCCTGGTTGCGTCACCTGATAGATCCAGAAAAATGATTTTAGTTTAGTAAATAATATTTATTTCACTTTATACTAATAATACGTGTCTGATATCGTGAAATATAGTTCTAAATTAAAATCAGAATTATTATATAGGTATTCAATTGAATGTTCAATCTCGGTACCACAATATATAGGGTTATCAAAATTAATTACGTATGATGAATTGATTCCAGTATCAATTACATAAACACTCGATGCGAAGAATATATTTAATGACTTGTCCATTTATACATTCATTGGCCGAGTTAAGACCTTATATCAATTATACCTGCGTCCTACGTTGATTTTACAAATTAAAGACGCCATTGATCATATTTCCCAACAGTGTGAATAATTCAAAAACTATTAAAACTTCGTGAAAATATGAGATAGTGAAATTTAAGCATAGGTGTTTTGTGATTTGCAATTCAAACAAAACCATTATTAAACTCACCATTGAAAAATATCAGCAATTATTCTAAACAAATAAACTTACATTATATTTTCGGATCACTATCCATCAGAGAAAATTAAAAATACCTACGTTTAACATAATAGCTCTAAGAATATATTAGTGTTAAACCACGACATTCCTCAATTGACTCATTTGGAAATTTGAAATTTAAACTATGTTTATTATGAAAAGAGTAATAACTTGTAAATATCGCGCTGAAGTAGTATATTAGGCATAACAAATAAAGTATAAAGATTGACCGATTGATTCCAATATTTTCAGTTTTTACGAAAAAAAAAAACTTTTTATTGGATGATTTTTATTTTTTTCGAGCGAGTGGAAAAACTATGACTCGGATTTAAATGCCTAAAAAAACTTCGATAAATTCCCTTAAAAATACATTTTATTGCAAATTAAATCTTTAAAAATTTACAGATTTTTTTTTTTTTATTAAAAGTATTATCTTATCAGGTACATACCTAGTCAGAGCCATGTTAAACATTTCAGCGCCCTGGGGCAAAATGTTTTCTACAGAGCCACTGGACACAGATAGCATATTAAGTGCAGATAAGGGCGTCCCCCTTACTTTTGAAAAACTACGGCGCTCGGGGGCAATTGCCCCCTTTGACCTCCCCTTAACACGGCCCTGTACCTAATATAATAATAAAATAAACATTTATTAATAAAAAAATGAAAATACATTAAATCTTAAACATTTTGACTCAATAATAATTAAAATAACATTAAGAAAACAAACTAACAAAATGCGAAAAAGTATGAAAAATGCAACAAAATAATGAACTATGCATCAAAATCCTTACCTTACAACATTATGATTACTATAGTAACATTAACGCCATCTAACGATGAGCTCAACGCACATGCTATACTGTACGACAAATTTATGCGGTACGCGCCGCACATAGTACTCTGCTGACTTGCACAAAAAAAAAAAAAAAAAATACAAATTTTCAATGTATAAAAATATTAATTATTTTTCTCATGTCCCGTCTTAAAGGGCTAGAGTATTGGTTACGTGCAGGCATACGGGATGTAGACATTTTGTAACAATGCACTACGGTCGATGGAATGACCGCGGTGTGCTAAAATTGATAACTGATTGGTCATTTTTAAATATTCGATAGTAAAATGAGTTTGTTCTCGTTTTCTAGATGCTAGCAACACTAAAATCATACGCATTACTAAATGTATGAGGATACGTAATTTGTCTTTTATGTTGGAGGCAACCTAGATTCATCGAGTTTTTCGACCAATTGAAGCGATTAAACAGTAGAGCTCGTGGCCTCGTGGAGTTAAATCATCGCCAAATCAGCGTTACTGCGATAGCGTTTAGTCTTATAGCTTGTGCTCGTTTTTGAAATAAAATATGATACTGTATAAAAGTAATTAATCAATTAATCTCCAATAAATTCTCGTATTCACCATTTTGAAATGTCCTAGTAACCCGCAATAACATTATATTATGTTGTCTACGCGTTTTGTGTGAATGATAAATCGTATATTATCATCGAGGACGAGGAGGAAAAATGTAAACCGTAATAGTTTTATTACAATCGCGTGTCAATTGTAACACAACAGATACGTATATTTTAATGATTCATAGTGCAATATAATATTATGTATAGTTGAAAGGTTTATTCGTTAAATGTCTGATGAATGATGATAAATTATTACAACCTAATGTTAATTATTCACAGGTACATAATTAGGTTAGATAATAAATATATCATATGGTACCCGGTATAGTAATGTTATGAATTCTAATAACTGCTTGTTTTTATTACATTTTGTACAATGTGAAACGGTCATCTATTTTATTTTTTTACATTTTTTATGAGAAACATAATTTGTATATGATGATTATTTATATTAACAACTAACTATACGATTGAAATTTCAGAACAATCAATGCATACATAAGAAATGTGTAATATTTTTATACAGACATAATATTTTAAATACACATGAAGAATAAATTAATCGTCGTCGTTAATTTATAAATACATATATGTATATAAGGAATGTACAATCGTTGAATTATATTATGTTTAAAATGTAATATCCTATAAATTATTACTTATTATGAACGAAAAATAATATTATTATTATTATACTAAGCATTTATACTTGCATAATATACATACTGTATAATTATTATGTAATCGTGCAGTAATTTGTTACTAATATGTTTCGAGATTAATTTTAATCATACAAAAACTGAGTGATTAAAGAATATTCACTCTAATAAATAATGATATACAATTTTCTATAGTAAATTTATTGAAAAAATAAAACAAGACTTTTGTCTTTATTGAATAATACGTTCAATACTACTTTCATAATACTTTGCATCAAAAAATAATTTACTCGTCTAACAAAGTTATTTTAAACTATGTCACATTAACAATATTTTAACTTTAAATAAAACAAACAATATTTATATATTTTCACATTTAAAAAAATAGTTTTAAATCTCAACATCGATACTTTTGAAATGAAATAAATTGCAAAAATATAGTATTATTTATACATCAATCATAGTCAAGAAGTATTCAAAGTTAATGAAATATATAGGTATTAGTGCAAAGCAATAGCGTATTTTCAATTTTTTTGTGGGAGTTTTAAATTTTTCTAAAAAAAAGTGATTTTATAATATTTTACAAAATACACATAGGTATGATTTAATAATTTTATTATTCTATTATTATAATAAATACTAATTAAAAACAATTTACTACCACATGAAATAAAATAATGTTCTTTATCTATGTACCTTCGTATCAAATCATTTATGACTTTTGAACCTATTTTTTCTTCTAAGGGGTACCGACCACCTCCCCTTCAAAAATTTACTACTGGGATAAATTAACGCAATGGCAAAGTAACCCAATGGTTTTATAATATGCAAAACACCGCTATAAAAACTTCAGAAATATATTAATAGGTATTTCATTTTATATTTTGTATTTAAACCTAACCGGATCATACCGACCACCGGGCTCTTGTCTAAATAAATACATGACTCTACGCGATGATATTGAATTATTTTAGCTACGTCAGCAGTTATCAAATGATAATTTCACAGATAACACGGCTTTCTCAGCACCAAAATGTAGGCCCGTTTTTAAGTGCAAGAGTGTTGAAACAATATTTTTCTCGAAATATTAGATTGGGACTGTTTGTGTTATTTTGTTTTTTAATCGACTAAACTGATTTGACACCCAATCTAATAGTACAAAATAACGACGCGATTGGATTTGGAGCACATTTTTAGTGTAAAATTAGTAAAATATATATACGAAATGTATTCTCTTTAAATCTCTATGTAAACATATGATAACGTTTTAAGATCGTGAAATAAAAATATTTTTGAAATATAAAACCCTAGTGCACCTACATTGCGTGTAAATATAACTTCAGCACTATTCACTCGTATTGTAGTTATCAAAAAAATTATTTTTTTTACTTTATTTCTAAATTACGTACCAACCCACTAGAAACCCGAGTATGTTTTACTTATGTAAGAGTTCAAAAACGACCACAACATGAGAGTGGCCAGACGCTAGCGATAACAATTGTTCATATTATAATAATATTGTATCGGAGTTCAGACGGTTGTTATTATGTTTCATTTTACAGCTCAATAACAATAATCAATACCACCGCTTCAGGTAACATAATAAGACCGATAAAGACACCGAACGTGCCAGACCTCCGATCGGTTTTCCGTTCCAGCTATTCGGTGTACAGCGATTTATATTTTAATCATGATTTGACCGCTGCCGTTGGTGTGTGAGTCACTTAATATAATAATAATAATAATAATAATAATATATTCACAGAACAGATTGATGGAATTTAATCTAAAAGATCTTCAACAATAACGGTCATAATAATTATTAATTTTCATATGTTAAAAAATATTTTAATTAATAAAGTTTGAAATCTCCGATTTAATCCAGGTATTCCTTGATAAGTCAAGGGCTTTTAAGAAAGCTGCGTATCAAATCAAAATCTAATTCTAATCAAATTCGATACGAATTCGTTCCGTAATACCATTTATTGAATTGGTATTATTTAACATGTATACATACAACTCAAGTTTAAAAAAGTTAAGCAATTTACTGAATCGATGTAGTTTTGCACGATTAACAGTAAGACATCACTTAACCATGCATAATCACGTGCTGGTAAATAATTAAATTGGACGGTCGTCTAAACTCGAAGACACGAAAATAACGTCTCATCATTCAATGTGATTCGGGTAGATTTAATAACATTGTTTAATATGCACTGTATTTGATACGTTAATCTTATTTATGTTTAGCACTCGGAGAATACCTACCCAACGTTTCAAAATCGAAGTACGAAAAACGTATAGAAAATGCGTATTTTTCAATTATTTATTATTGCTTTACTATCGTGACAATTAACGTTTAAATTTCAACAAAACGAAACATTCGTAATCAATAGGTGAATTTTTCCCTCATCGCCCAAATAATCGTGCATTCCTGAGGCGCAGGTAATATTACCATACGAGTTAATATATGATATGTGAAAAAATAATCACACGTACCTACCATGAACCCATAGACCATGGGTCGACAACCTTTTGAACCACGTGGGCCATTTTATTTTTCAAATGTTTATCAAGGATCATATTAAAAACAATTTTTTACATATGATATATACTAATAATTGTATTGCTATTATATTTGATTATTTTACATAAATATATGAGTGTAAAAATACGAATGTTACTGGAAAAAATTGCTTTTAAGAATAAATTTAATTTTTTGACAAATTAAACATAATGATTTACCTTTGTTTTCGACGAAAAAGTATAAATCAACCCAAGAATTATTAAAAAAACGATATTTATCACAAATTTTTCTTTTTTTAGTCGCCATAATGTTTGGCTTTATTTGTAAAATGAAATTATTACAAACACAAATAGTTACACGTACGGGCGTAATCACGGTGTTATACTAATTACTACAAACGCAAAGTAACTATGACCATAGATTAAATATATTTAAAATTTTAATTTTTAAATACATATAACTTATATGTATATAAGTTAAAGTAAATTAAATATACTTATATGATATAAGTATATTTAATTTATCCTATGACTGAGCAGTGCAGCCATCATTATCTTCGACTCCAATCAGATAGTAATAACAATTTTATTCATAAAGAAAAAAGAATTGAATAGTTTGAAAATTGTATGAAAAATTTATTGAACAAAAATAAAACACAAAAAATAACCACCTTAGTGCAGGCAATCAAAAATTGCTTCGCGGGCCGTGGGTTGCCGACCCCTTTCATAGACACATTAAGATATAATATGTTTATGCATGAGCCCGATTAGGTGATTTTTTTCTCAGCGCTGGTGCGCGCACGCATATTCGATTTGTTTATTAACGCACAAAGTTCTGCACGGTACTGAAAACCGTCACGGCCGGAAGCCCCAGTCGTTCGCCGCTAAGGCCGGACCGCGGATCATAGGCGGATATCAGGGGGGGCTTAGACCCCCAAATATTTTAATAGCCCCCCCCCAAAATCGTTAAAAATTTTATTCGTTGCTTTTATAATTTATTTATAATTATCTGTTCATTTTTTTTGAAAATCGTAAAATAAGAAATAATAAAAAACTATTTACAATGGCATTAACAACACCAATTACATAGTTTAGCTACTTGCGAAAGAAGTTTCAGTGCAATGAAAAAATAAAAACTTGGTTAAGGACATTGTTGGTACAAGATAGGTTCAGCAATCTTTCAATGCTATATATTGAAAAAGATGTATCGAAAAATATAAAAAGCGATGATATTTTAAGTATCTTTGCTAATGCAAACAGTTATTTGTCATTAAAATAAAATATTAATTATTTTTAAATATGCGTTATTTAGTGTTTTTTTTTTTTTTAATACTATTTAAACATATCTATATTTTTAATGGTAATAAGTTTTACTTGTGTATGGGAAGGGGTGTGGGGGGCGAAGCCCCTGCGGGTTATTTTACATTGAATTATTATAGCCCCTCCCCAAAAAAAAAATTCAACCAAATGTCCGCCTGTGCCGCGGATCGAATTATTTGTTTACGCCGTACGTCAGTACCGATCTGTCGCCCATCGATTGTTAAGCATTATTTGCACGACCGTTGGGCTGACCGATGAACCGCGTGATAAGCGCCGCGTACGTGCAATCACCCGCTGGACACGTGACGAGATAACGCCGCCGCCGACGAGAATTGTAATAATAATAATAGTAATGAACACAGATTACGTTTTTATCGTTGAAGGACGTAATCTGTACTGCGGTTTGGTGAACAATACGAACTATGCATAACAATAATAATTGTTGCCGGTTCGGAGCACGCGGAGACCCGAAACGAACGGCGAACGCAAACGATATTCGCAAATCGGTTTACGGAACGCGCATGAGACGGTACCGCCATTTGCGTGTCCGCTTCGTCCGTTCGGGCGGCCGCGAGCGGAGGAGCTGACCGTAAAGCTCCCGGACGGTTATTATAAATAGAAGAAAACCAATTACGTCACGCTCTCGCGTTCCGCCCTCCCGTCCGTTATCGTTTCGCTCTCCATCTCCCGACATTTACCGACGCCGTCGTCGCCCGTAACATTTGATTTTCCGGCTCTCGGCGGTGGTACAATCGCAAACGTCGTTCGACTTCATCCGACTTCGACCCGCCGTCTGGAGTTCTTTTCGTGGGCGAGTTGGATACCGGCCGTCGCGCCACCGTTTAACGTTCGCTCTGACGACGAGCTTGCGCCGCCGCGACTAATGCGACCTTTGCGGCCTTCGTCCAGCCATGTCGAAAATGAAAAACACGAGCAGCGCCGGTCAACGGCTGGAGTACTATCACAAAGTGGTCCACAACATCATACTGTGCCATCAAGTGAGTAACTTTCAGCAACGGTCAGGTTAATAAATGGTGACGGTACAGAATAAGATGAATATTTTATTTTATATAAGTTACTTTGAGTGTTGTCGTCATCATGATCATCATCATTGTATCACCTTTCAGTGTCCACCTGTAATGATTGTGAGAACAGTACTGCTACAGCTATAGCTGTTACTCTAAATGTTTAACCGTTTATCGGTAAACCTGAAATTATATTATTTCATCTTTTAAACAATGATTGACATTTGTTGACCAACACGTCATTTATCCTGCTGTTGTCAAATTATCAGTTTACAAAACATTCAGATGCTATAAAAATAAATAATTAGTAATTGTTATATAGTTGTAATTTTATCATCAAAAGTAGTGCAAAACTTTGAAAAAAGTATTTATAAATTTAAATTAACATTTGTAAATAATTTTTAATTTTGTTTGAATTAAAAAATGTAGTTTCCTTAAATCTTATATATATATATATATATATATATATACTAACTTATTTAATTTTCTATTAGTATAATAAATTTTAATAATATTTAAATTAAAAAAAGATTCAATGTAGGTACCTATTAAGAATTTGTTTTGTGATTAACGAGAATAAGTATATTATTTTAAATAAATTTCTATGTTAGTTAATATTCAATTAAATTTTATAGAATCCAGTTACTGGCCTATTTCCAGCTAGCCCTACCGATTCACATGCATGGATCCGAGACAATGTGTATACAGTTTTAGCTGTATGGGGTTTATCAATGGCTTGTAAAAAAATGGCCGATATGGATGAAGATCGTGCAAAAACTTATGAACTTGAACAGGTACTTAAATGTTTATTGTGATTGCTTGTACACCTATAATTATGAAGTATGATAAATATTATTTTCATAGACAAATTTATTTTGTTTGCAATGCAATTTTTATTATATAATAACAATAGTTATAATAATTAATCCTAAAATTATGTGTCACAATCATTTTAAATATATCAACTATCATCAATAATATTGAGAGTTAATTAAAACTAAAATATAATTTATTGTATATTTGGTAATTGATTATATTTTAGTAACAAATAGGTTTTTTTTTAGTTGTAGGCTACATTATTACTTATTTGGTTTTTAAAGAAATGTATATATTATTTAATTAAATTGTATTTGTTTAAAAGTTAAACTATTACTTATTTTAACTGCAACATCATATTAAATTTAATGAAAAATAATAAAACTTGTACATTATTTTCAGAGTTGTGTTAAATTAATGCGTGGATTGTTAATGGCTATGATGCAGCAAAAAGATAAAATTGAGTTATTTAAAGTTTCACAAAATCCTCTACATTCATTGCATGCTAAATATAGTTCATCAACTGGTCAAACAGTTGTAAGTGATAATGAATGGGGACATTTACAAATTGATGCTATATCATTGTATTTGCTTATATTGGCGCAGATGACAGCATCAGGTAATTTTTACATTTTAACTATTAAAAAGTTAATTTTTATCATAAGAATAAACATTTTAAACAAAATTGAAATTGTAAATTTTTAGTACTTTACTAAGTTATTAGTTTTTAAAGTTTGATAACACTTAGAAACTGAAATAATTTTAAAGATATTGTTTCTACAAAAAAATCATTGATTATTAATCAATTTTAATAATAATTTTGTGATATAAATTGTAATATTTATTTTATTTATTCTATTTTAGGTCTTCAAATTGTTTTCAACTTGGATGAAGTGTCTTTTGTTCAGAACTTAGTATTTTATATTGAGTCAGCATATTGTATACCTGTAAGTTAAATTTCTACTCCTTAAATGATAATAAAATTGTATTTTATACTATTTTGTATATCAATTGTAGGATTATGGTGTGTGGGAACGTGGTGATAAATCAAATCATGGTCTGCCTGAACTTAATGCCAGTAGTATAGGAATGGCCAAAGCTGCCCTGGAAGCTATGAATGATTTGGATTTATTTGGAGCTCGAGGTGGACCATTTTCAGTAATACATATACTGTCTGATGAAGCACAAAAATGTCATGCAGTGTTACAAGTTAGTAATTACAGATTCTTTGCCATTTTTCTTTTTAAACTTTTCTTTTCCATCCATACGGTGTTAATTTTTTAGATTAAAAATGCCTATTACCTCTTACTGACGTCAAATTCTTTAAATCTCCACTTCAACAGTCCATTTTCTTTTTTTCTATGTTTCTCATTTATTATACTTGTATTTTGATTTTAGACCAGCCTAAATTAATTCTATGTCTTTTTTTTATTATTTTAACTTTGAGATACCTTGTTACATTTCTAATATAAAGATTTTTTTTAGTCGATGTTACCCAGAGAATCAAATTCAAAAGAATTAGACAGTAGCCTCTTGTCAATTATTAGTTTTCCAGCTTTTTCAGTTGATGATCCACAGTTGATTCAGCTTACAAGAAATGCTATTGTTTCAAATTTGATGGGAAAATATGGTTGCAAACGATTTTTAAGAGATGGCCATAAAACTCCACGTGAAGTATAGCTAAATTAGTTTAAGAATATTTATCTAGAAATAACATATGCATCTTGTCAGGATCCTAATAGACTTCATTATGATCTTCATGAACTGAGAGTGTTCGAAAAAATTGAATGTGAATGGCCACTATTTTATTGCTATCTTATATTAGATTATTGTTTTCAAAACGACATGGAGACTGCTAATCAATATGTTGATGCTTTAGAAAAGGTAAGAATAATAATTATATATTTAAATATTGTAAATCATACATATGAATATAAATACATTCTAGGTAATGATTAATTCTGAAGAAAATATAAAATTAGTTCCTGAATTGTATGCACTCAAAAATGAAAATATAAAAGCAGAAATTGAAAATCCAGGTAGTCAAAGTCGAGTAGCATTAGGAAGATGTCCTTTTCTATGGGCACAATCCCTTTATATGCTTGGAAAACTTTTACAAGAAGTAAAAAACTTATTCTTAATAAATTATAACTATACTTAACTTTATCAAATATCAATTTTTTTTATTTAGAACTTTCTTGCTGTGGGTGAATTAGATCCACTAAATAGAAGACTTTGTTTAGAAAAAAAACCAGATGTTGTTGTACAAGTTGTTGTTTTGGCAGAAGACAATACTATTCGTGATTTACTTCTTCAACATGATATTGTTGTTCAAACTATAAGTGAGGTTTCACCTATTGAAGTTCAACCATCAACCGTTCTTAGTCATCTTTATACATACTTGGGTAAGTTATTTATTACTTTAGACTTTTTTTTTTTTATCAATCACATTATCTTATATTTATTTCACTATTTTTTTTATTTTTTTTTTTTTTTTTATGAAAATTTTATGTTTAATTTACTTATCATTTTGATTTGATAGTATGCAATATTTATATATTTTAAATTAGTAGCATTGTTCTGATGAATGCTTATTATTTATTTAATTTTTGATGTTTATTAGTTCTGTAGACTCTATTTTTGTTGTAATATGTAGTGATCAGTTCTTATTTATCGAATTGTTTCTAACCTTCAATTATTCATTCAAAGTATACCATATATTGAACTGTAGAAAAATTATAGGCTTTCATATTCTCTTTGTTTGTATTATCTTTGTCTATAGGTCGAAATGAAAAACTTGGACTGTCTGGACGAAAATCACGTGATGTAGGAATTTTAAGTACCAGCAAATTGTACACTCTACAAGATCGAATATTTGCCTTCACACCACAGGTACGAAAAAAAATCTTTCCAAGTGTGAATATTTGTATTTATTTTTAATACTTAAGTAATTAATAATATAAAAATAGTAAATTAATTTATAATATATTATAATTTTAATTTTTGTATAATATTAGGTAGTCTAAAAAATGTTTATTTTATCATTGAAATTTATTAATAATATCATTATTTTTAAGAGTATATTCAACTTTTTAAATTGTTTGAAATTTATTTATCTTGATAAAGTATTAAATTTAAAATGTCCTAAATAATGTCAATATACAGATTACAGATCGCCATCGATATTACATTGCATCTGACAATAATTTGATGATAGATTTATTTAAGAACGAAATTAACTTCTTAAAATCTAGTTGGCAAAATTTATTAGGCCGGCCCACAGTTGTTATTGTAATAAAAAAACTTCATTATGGTATTTATTGTTTTTAATTATTTGAAAGTATTTCATTGTGTTAACATTAAATTATAAAAAGTATACTAAAAAAGTACAAAAGTAACTATATATAATTAATTAATACAGTTCGAGTTTTGATTTAATTTTTTAAAAAAAACTACTAACAAATTATGTATAATACTTTATTATTGTAGTATAATGTAATAATTTATAGTATATTAGTATATTAAACAACTGATCAATAATAGTAACTACATTTTTAATTAATATTTTATCTTTAGTTTTAATTGTTTATTATTATGATTTTTGTTTGGTTATTTTCTAGTTTAACATAAAAACTAAAATTAATGATTAAGCAAATGAAAGATTTTGTTAAAATTAAAATTTAATTTTGAATTAATAATCTTAAAATGATTAAGTTGGATTATCAGTTATTACTGAATATATTTTTTACTTTTTTATCCACATTGCTCTAAAAAATGTATACTTATTTTCAAATATTGATACAGCTAAAAAAATATATAGAATCAACTGTAGTTATTCTAAATTTTGTATCCAATTTTAATAGTTTATAATTTTAGTTAAGTTATGGTTTAATTTTTTTATTATAAAAGTATTATTACTATTATATTTTTATTTGAAAGGTTAATATTTTTATTTTTGGGTTGACCTTCATAAGATAAAATATTTAAAAATGTTTCATTTTAAATTTTGATTTGTATATTTACTATTTAGTCAAAAAATTAGTGCTATCATTAGGTATTATTTTTCAGTAGACACTTGATTTGGATCAATATTATATGGGCAATGATATCGAATTATTAGCAAACAATATAATGATGGACTTAGCATTTTTGACAATGAGTTGGAAGCATATGTTAGGTCGTCCAACATACACTATAATTGCTTCTTCTGATTTTGTAGGTAAGGTCAATGTGTATAATATATACAGAAATATCTATATTATTCGGTGTAAATTATTTTTTAAAACAAATACTTTATAAAAATGATTGGTACTTCATAAATTATAAAGATCTCAAACGTTATTTTTGTCTTGTTTGTTTTGCATGGCTTAATCAATTAGTAATTAATATTTATTAAATTACTGTCAGACTTATTTATTTGAAATATTTACATACTTATTCCTTTTTTATAGATCAAGGTAAAATTCCACTAGCTATGATAACAACAATAAAAAAATTAAAAAGTGGTTACATTAATGGAACTCGGTAATATATGATATATATTTTTAAGTTTATAACATATTAATATTGTATTTTATTTTCAGAGTAACATTGGGTAACCTCAATGGCTTCCTTAGTACTTCTTGTGTTACGAATCTTAGTTTCTTAGGTAGTCAAGAAATTGGAATGCCATATAGTTAGTAATTATTAACAATCTGTATTTATCTTATTATAATTCTTAACTTTTGATTTTTAGAACTTAATACGGAAGTTGAGCAATACTTAGATCAACATATTGTCAAAAGTTTTACAAATCAATCTACTCTACTGACACGTATGCCTAATAAAAACACGAAAGTAAAACGAAAAATGTCTGTCAAAGGAGCTATTAAAAAAACAAGATCTTTTATGCTCGATGGTAATGATATTATATAGTTATTGAATTTTAATAGTTTTATTTATATTTCTTATTACCTATTATATTATAAATAGCCGAAGAACGGCGTGTTCAAGTAGCTGAAACACAAACTGCTTTAAATGTATTGGAACAAAGAAGTCCATCTCCTGAAAATAATTCATTGGTGACAGCTAAAAAAGAACATCATCGACCACGACTTCATAGTCGATTTAAGTAATTTTTATATTGGTTGCATTTATTATGTTTCTTGAGATAAAATGAATAATTAATTAATAAATAACATAAAATTAGGGCAAGTTCAGAATTGTTGTATGCTGAAGCCGAATTAGAAGGCATTTTGTCCATGTTAAGTGAGTCAGACTTATTAGAAGAAAAAGGAGATATTTTACAATACTTAGTAGATACATATGGTTTAGAATATGATACAGGTAGTTGAAAATATAATTTAACAAAATTAGATTAGTTAATGATGTTTAATTAATCATCTTACTATAGGAATGAAAGAGGATGGTAAACCAGTTTTAGTTAAAGACTTGTTAAAGTTACTTTATGAAAAAGCATGTCAACAAAATCTTTGGGGATTAGTCAGACATACAGCAGGCATGTTAGGAAAGCGCGTGGAAGATTTAGCCAAGGCTTTAACAGATCTTTTGGTTCGCCAAAAACAGGTAAAATAATAAAAAAAAATGATATATCGCTTTAAACAATTTATTTCCAAATTACTAATACTTTTACAATTACACTCTTATGATAATTAAATCCTTATAAATATAACATTATCTCATTATGTACAATAAATTTTAATATTTTTTATTTAAGGTAACTATCGGTATGCCCCCATTTAATGAACATACAATATCAACACCATTACCTGAAGGTGAACTTCGACAAGTAATTCACGATGCGTATGGAGATGATGAGAGTACAGCTATGTTAACACAAGTATTGATTGGGTCAATGAAAAATTTAGAAAAATACTAATCCCATCAATTCTCTACAAAAAACATTTAGGAACTTTTAGTTTATTTAGCTATGTTCGTACGAACCGAACCACAGCTGTTTTTGGAAATGTTAAGACTTCGTGTTGGTTTAATCATTCAAGTTATGGCTGGTGAATTATCTAGAACGCTAAACTGTTCGGGAGAAGAAGGTTCTGAACATTTATTTAATTTATCACCGTTTGAAATGAAAAATTTACTACACCATATCATGAGTGGAAAGGAATTTATATTGAGTAGTGGTAAATTATATGATTTTATACTTCAAATGCAACTATAATAGTTAATTTAATAAAATGTAATTTTAGTCGGACGAGGTAATTTTTCAGTAATTAGTTACAAGTCAAGCCATGTCAGCAAGGTAATTATTTACCTAGTATTAATTTACTTAAATTTTAAGTAATACTTATTTTAAACATTAGAAAAGCCAAATTGGAGGGCTTTTATTAGCTGACAAGGTAGATGTGAGTAATGAAGTACTGGAAAGTGATCGACAAGGCCAATGGTTACGTCGCAGGCGTTTAGATGGAGCACTAAACAGAGTTCCTCGAGAATTTTATAAACGTGTTTGGATTATCTTGGAAAAAGTATAAATAATTCAGCATAAAAAATATTTTTGTTTTAATTAATTATTTCCCTTATCCAGTGTTGTGGAATAGCAATTGATGGAAAACTTTTATCGCAAAATCTTACTCAAGAGGTATATATTTGTATTCAATATTTTTGATTATTTATCTAATATCTAATAATTAAATTTTACTTATCTTAGATGACTTCTGGCGAATTGAAATTCGCATTAGCTGTAGAAACTGTATTGAACTGGATCCCACATCCAGAGTATCGGCAATTGATAGTTGAAACGTTGATGATATTTGCATTGTATGCTGAAAATGAAATTTCACCAAGGCCCTCCCAAGAAATTATAACAATTGAAGATTTTGTACATAAAGCAAACGAATTATTTCTACAAGATCAGGTACGAAGTTAACCCTTCTCCCTTAATTTTTAGTTTTTGTAAATTAACATATACTTGTTTAAAAACAGATGGCTGTTAATGGAGATGCTACTCTCTGTTGTGCGAAAATGCATAAAGAAATGACTCAATCTGGTACACTCCTATGTGGAGGAGCGTCATATATTTGTCAACATTTCTATGACAGTGCTCCTAGTGGTAGCTATGGAACCATGTCATATATTATCAGAGCAATCGCTTCAATCTTGGAAGCATCCCTTGGACTAACTGATGTTGACTGTTCCATTTCATAATTCATTGGATTTTATTCTATTACTCTCTTAATTTTTTATAGTGTGAAATAATTATTGCTAGTTGTTTTTATTTTTAGTTATAATCAAGTAATCATTATTTTTGATTTATTACAAAGACAAATTTCTATAATATTATTTACAACTCATTATTTTTGATTTATTGCAAAGACAAATTTCTATAATATTATTTACGCATTCAATTGTTATTGTTTTATTAATATTATATTGTAAATTCAATAATTTTAAGTGTATCTCAATTAATGATTTAGTGACTGATTGTTTTAGTAATGAATGTAATACAGATAATTTTATTTATATTTTTCCTAATCACAATATAATTAAGTTTATAGTACAATACTGTTAAATTGTTAACGTATAATATAATAAAATAAAATATATGGCAGTGATCACCAAATATATAATTTGTCAAAAAATTGTTTGCATTATAATATGTTAAAAATATTTCATTTAAATTTTGATGGGCCCTAAAAATATTCAAAATTTCCAATATAACTTTTAAAAAATAATAATAGGTATATGTATACCCCTGGTATACGATATAATTTATTTATTAATAAGATACTATATATCATATTTAATAAATTAGAATGGATAATTGATTTTTAAACATTGTGTTTTAAATATTAAATACTGAGGTATTCTAAAACTACAATTTTTAAACATCAAAATAAACTATTAATGTCTGACTAATTATAATAATGAAAATAATAAATATTTTTGGCTCGATTAAAAGCTCATTTTATAATTGCACAATCTAGTTAATACTATTAAATTGATGAGTTGGTCTTAATGAAGACTATGAAGAGACTGTTGAATGAACAAACTACAATAAAATAATTTAATTATAAGTGCATAAATAGTTTTATTAATAATACATTCAAACAATTCTATACTAAAAAAAAAAAAATTACTAATATTATAAACTTATTCTAACCAAACACTAAATTGAATTGTTAAGTATATTTTATAATCTAAACTTCTAGTTATTTAACATGGTTAAAAAAAAAATACTCAAAGAATTACTTTATTTATATCTAAACAACATCATTTTGATTCTACATAAAAAAAAATGATTACGTTTATTTGTAATATTTAAATGGCACACTGACTTAATACAATAACTAAATAAGATCTATTTTCCATGAATTATCTTCAACTTCAAGTACTGAAATTTTTCTTCTAAATAATAAACTGGCTTACCTTAAATTATTTGCAGATAATTACGTTTTCTTTACTGATGAATGTGAATCAATAATAAATATATAAAATATATTTCATTTTAATTTTGAATACCTATCTAACAATTAATAATTATTAAATAATTATTAATTGTTAGGTTAAATTTTAACCTATGACTCTGAGTATAGCATACAAACAACTAATATTACTTTTACGAGGTAAACAATGCAAAAATGTATTTATTTAAGTATTGATAATATGTAGATATATTAAGAACACAACATATATTACTAATACAACTGTCAAAGTGTGAATAACTAAACAATTATAACATATGATAGGTATCTTATAATAATTTTGATTACCTACTTATAAATGATAATGAAACATATAATTTATATCGATGACCAACATAAAATACTAAAAATGTATAATAATTACTAGTTTAGATTTTCAGATACTATAAACAATAGATAAGACTTATATGATTAAAATAATATCTAAAAGTATAATTCAGTTTACATATAACAAATGTGTGGTTGGTTTTTAATTTTAATTTTGATAACTCATCATTGATAATTAATTAATAATTATCATTAAAGCATAACTTAATGAGTATATTGTATACCTACTAATCATATATTGTTTTTGAGTAGTATAAATTTCAAATGTTTAAGTTTTTAATAATATTATATAATGGTTAATACTTATCATATAATATATTACCTATTATATATTATATATTATATATTAATGTGCACATATATTAAAAACATTCAGATATATTCTTAGAATTTTTAAAGCTAAATTATAAATGATTGATGTTACATACTTATAACATACTGGTATTTTATTAGAATTTTGAAAATGTATTAATTATCAATAGATTAGTATGTAATTGATGTTTTGCTTTACTCACAGCACTGAATGATTTTTTTAAGTAATGATTACAAATTAAAATGTTCAAATATTTGGTTTGAAAAATACTGACAATATTAATTAGTAATGTTACCTTTTGTTTCATTTAAATTTTAAAAATAGTTCTGCATGAAATTATTTCAAATAACGATGGGCATGAAAGTAGATAGGAAAGCAGATAAGTATTAGTTTTTTTTTTTTTTTTAACGGTAAAATTATGGATGCATTTAATATTTTTGAAAAACATTCCTACATTGATTGATATATTATTTATATTAAAAATATTATTTAATTTTATTTCATATTCGCCTGTGTCGTAATTGATTATAATGTATAATAATAGATTTCTCAGTTACCCTTTATCCCACACCTTTGGCTAGGTATAAATTTATCTCATTCAGACTAGCTAATATGTTGCGATATAAAAAATTAATTTCAGTTCATAATATTAACTTTTTTTAGGGAATTTTATTTCGGTTCATTTTTAGAATAGGTAATTTGAGATAAATGAAAATCGAAAAAAATGTGAGATTTTTCGTTTTAAAACTATTTTACATAAACACGAGTGGTCCCACTTCTCTACATTATGTATGTATAATGTATATAAGCGTATTGTAGTTTTTTAATATTTAGGGGTACATCCCATTTTTTCTTTGATTGTTGCTTAATTACAAAATGTTATGAAAAACTCAGACTCCATGATCACGGATTTCCTTTGACTTCGAATCGAAGTTATTTCGGCCGATTTAATGATTAACAACGCGTTAAATGTTATTATTCAAAAAAGATTCATTGACAATTGTAATATTCATGATAAGGAAAAAAAAATTCGGTTTTCGACACGTTTGAGTATAAATATTATAACACCACTACAACAGATATAATAAAATATTTATAAAGTTAAATATAATCTATCTTGTCACTGTGCTACTTTTTAACATGGTAAACGTATATAACATATAGGTATATCGCATATATCATAAATCGTATTACTATCAGTACGCGGATCTTTTATTTAATAGTTTGAGTATTTATCAATCATCATCAAATATTCTTAGTATTTTTTATCCAGTTGAAAATATACAAATATTTTTAAACGAATTTATAATTATGAGGATGTGAAATCTGTATAATGGTATAATTTGTTTAAAAATGTATGAGATTATAACAATAAATATGTTTACTTTTTTATTATTGTGATTTTCGTGGTTATTGTACCTTTATATATATATATGTATATATACGATCAATGTCAAATATAAACATATATAAAACTAATTTCATTGTAAATGAGCTGATACTATTTTTGAAATAAATAAATAAAAAAAAAAAACATTTGCAACGATTTTGTTACCTATGGATTTCGAAACGGTTTCTCTTACAATCCAATAAAATACAAGATATTTTCTGTCGTATTATCGTTTTATATTTAAAATTTATTCTTTAATCCTTTAATTGGGTAAAATGTTGTTTTATTGTTTATTGGAAATCCGAAAAAATTTAGATAACTATCTACTCTGCGTTGCACCATCATGAAAAATGTATACAAAACATTAACTTTAAAATGTATACAATTATTATAATTCATATCATATAATATAAATTGATAATTGATTGTGTCTTAAGTGTATTAAATTCCGATTTCCCTGTTGATTTATCTGTGACTACATAATGTAGTTAAGCGCATTTATTGCATATGTCTGAGTAGAGTATTCCGATTGAGTTATTTTGAACATTGAATTTTGTTTATTCGAAATACTTTTTTTAAACGATCGTTATTTTAAATTTTTTTACTTTGATTAGGTACATTCGGTTTTTGTGAATTGCAGCCCAATTATTTTAATGAAATACAAGTTGCGGCCTGGGTTTATTAGAAGGAGGTATGGACTACGACCACACAATAATGTATACCATAAAAAAAAAATATATATTGAAAAAAATATTTAAGGTAATTTATTTAAATTAATTAACAATATTACGTATTTTACAAATATTTTATAAATATTCAAATAAAATTAATCAAATTTGTCAGGAATAAAATTAATTATAATATAATATAACATTTCAAATGTTCGAATAAATAATATTGTATTATTGTTTTTAATATATAATACAATAGTATTAAAAAATAAAAGGATTCGTAAAAATAATATTGTTTTGTCGTTTTTTATTTATTTATTTTTTATAATTATTGTTTTGGCAAAAATTTAAAACTTAATGATTTTACTTAATCAAAATTTTCTAATTATTTTAGCTCGCTCTTTGTCATCTATATTCTTTAATAAACGTTTCTTTATCACGCATTTTTTTTGTTTTTTACATCTTTAATCAGTGGCGGTTTCATGGAAGGGGGGGGGGGGCTATAGGGGATCTAGACCCTCTAGGTCCCGATTTTAAACTGTAAAATATTATTCGCTCGTGACGCTCGAGGATAAAACGCTATGTTATTTATTTATTCGTTTATAATCATTACATTTAAAAAAATAAGAATTAAATTATAACTAATAAATGATTAATAGGTTAAACATTAAGTGGTTTAACATATTTTAAGATAATACCAAAGGGCCCTCAGAATAAATTTTAAAAACCACCACTGCATTTAGCTATGCATTTTTATGTCACAGGTATATAGGTAATGATAATTACTCAGGCCGCAACTAACCTAGAGTTAAAATATTGTCGGGTCGGATCTCCAACATCGCAAACGACACGCAGGGCCGCAACTCACTCATAGCCGGTCCATTGTTAAAATGTTTTATTTTTATGTAGTCATTTGATTTTAATTGATCCAACACAGAGAATGTTTTATAATGTATTAAAATGTTACATTGTCGCACTAGATTACTCTTTGTATAGTTAAATTATATTTCAGGGAAATGTTATCAGTTATTATATTATATGTAAACTAAACATTTATATTTATATATTACTTGAATGAGTACTAACAGTTATGTAAAATCATCACGAAAACCAACGAAGAAAAAATTATAACTATATTTGAAAACTATCCAAAACTATCTACTACTTCAGTTCCTAATTCAGACATAGGACCGTATATATTTATCCCCCCCCTTCTCCACGGAAAAAATGTCTTAAATTTTTAAAATTAAGTATATAGATATATTTTAGTATAATACACAGATAAAGGGACTTGAAAACGGTAACGAACAAAAAAAAAAAAAAATTTACGCTTTCGGTTCAACTGTAAAAATTAATAACGATGTGACCGAGACCAGTTTTAGGAACTCGCACCGTGATTTTCTTTCGTTTACGGTGTCGATGATCAGGACGTGCTCGTGTAAAGGGGTGAAATAATATTATACCGTATCCCCCCGGGTGCATTAGATCACTGAAGTAGAAGCGTTTGGAATTATTAATCGTAAAGCACACATATTGAAATTACGTAAAAGCATACACTCGAGTAGGTGCATTTCAGCTAAAGTCTAAACGTTAAACTAGTATTTATCAATAACAACCAAAGCCGACGGAGTTTCCTAGAAAATCTAAACGCAATTATTGGCGGTATGTGCCAAACACTACAACGATCGAAGCAGTATATCGTACGTATTATTCGTGTCTTACTCATAGCTGGAGGCCGACGGAGAATGCTGTCCGTTGCACAACGTTTCACGTTCCGCCCCGACCAAATCCTCGTCCGAATCAGATGTCGACGGCAACGGGACCGCGCGTTTCCTCACGTACACTCTGCCCTCGTCCGCTCGACCGTACACCACTTCCACATCGCTCTCCGACTCCACCGGTTCGTCCACGTCCGCCTCGTTGGAGGACGAACCATCGCGGTCCACTTGGCCGTCATCGTGCTCGTAGTGTTGCTCGCGGTCGGACCCGGTCTCGGTGTCCGAGCTGCACGGGCCGATCGGGATGAGGGACAACGCGGCGCGGTCGCGGCCACCGCGCTTTTTTTTGTTACCGATGCAGAAGCCAGTTAACAACGACCGGGCCATATTCTCGGCGTTCCGCAGCATTATCCTCCCCATGCTGCCGCCGCGCGCCATGGTCTCGGACTGCTTTAATATCTTGCTGTAACCCGTATCGCCGCAGTTCGCCCAGGTGCACACCTTGTCCAGCTTGTCCATCACCGCGGTCTTGATCTTGGCGCCCAGGCTCCTGCCCCTGGCCGCGTCCACGAGGCTGGAGCGGCGGGAGCGACGGGAGCGGCCGCCGTTGCTCAGGTACCTCTTGAGGCGTTCGTTGATCTGCCCGATGGTCAGCACGTCGGTCACGTTCTCGATGACGGTGAACTGGATGGGAATGTACGAGTCGGACGGTCTGCGGGCCCTGGTGCCCGGCATCCAGTGCGTGTTGCTCTCTACGCTGTACAGGACCATGGGTGACCGATCGCCCCGGCCGAACACGATGCCAGTGTGGTTCGCCTGGTTGTAGATGTACGTGTCGTAGCCGAAGTAGTCCGCGATCACGGCCAGCTCCTCGTCCGACCACCAGTAGTCCGGGTAGTCGTGCAGCTCGAAAATGAAGAATATGCAGTACAGCATCACGCTGGGCGTCGCGGCCACTCTGTCGTCGTACAGCACCTGGCACAGCGAGTGCAGCCCGCAGTTGCCGTCGCCCGGCACCTTTCGCCCCGGCTTGTGATTCTTGAACGTGTTCACCATCGCGTACTCCTGGTCGGAGATCTTCATTTCCAGCAGCCTGGGGTCGAAGCCCGCCCCCATACGCCTGCTCGACCGATCACGGTCCCTGCGTCTATCGGTTCGTCTCATTTTTATATCGGGCGCGCGACTTGTCGATTCCGCGTTTACTGTATTTATATACTTATTTGTTATATATGTTTTCGTAATAAAGTTTTTCGACGGTTACGAGTTCGGTGTCGTTTTGTTTCAATTATTCAAAACTACTTAAGGTCGCGTTCCGTAAGTGTTGGTAGAAGCGAAGTGTTCGTATTTGCTTTTATCTTCTTAGCGTGCCGCGTTGCGCACGCGGCGTGTCACCCCCGGTGAGTCTCGTACGCTCTACACCGAACACGACACGGTGCGTGGGGGAAGCGGGTGCGATCTACGGTGAACTTTATACGCGCGTGATATATGTATACCACCTACTTATATGTCGCAGTCTTCATAAACTGATTTTTGAGCATCAAAGTATAATTAGATTTTGTCGTCCACGTTGTTCGGCGATGGAAATTAACACCCGGGAAGTTGTTTGTTTGACTTCAATGGCGTAGCCACCGCGTGACAAAGCGGAAGCGGTCTATCCGGTGTGCTGTAATTGTGCGCGTATGTGTGAATGAATAAACGTTTGAGAATTATTGTAGCTAAACCACTGTCTAATCGGCTGATTGGCTATCTATAGAAAAACAATAATATCATATCACTAATAACGCAGTCAATTTTAATAATTTTTATAATATCAATATTGTAACATTTAGAAGCTACGATTCGTATACATATATACCAGTCAGTTGTTCACGCAGAGGGAGGAGCTAACGGGCTGAAGACCTCCCCCATCGCCTATGTTTATTATTATTTGTTTTTATATTTACCCACAATGTAAGATAGTTTTTTAAAATCACGGTCATGTCTGTGTAGATAACCGTGCTTAAAATTGTAATCAGGTGTTTACCTAATTATTATAATTTATAACCCTAGTCCATGTACTTATATGTGTATGATTAAAACTTAACTGATGTTACTAATTTGAATACTTGACAAAAAAAATATTCAAGTACAAATACAGGTACTTAAAAAATGTATTCATAGATACTTTCAAATACTTAAAAAATAATTTAACGTTGTTTACCTTTTAATCATAAAAATTTTTTTAAAATATTATAGTTCAAAGTTTCTATAGGCCATAAATTTTAATTAAAATATAATTGGAAAATAAAAATAAAACGAATTTCCAATTTTGTTATGAAATTGATAATTGATATGGGTAGTCATGTAGTATATAAAAGTCATAATAGAGTGTATAATGTAGTAGGCAATAAATAGGGTTCTCAGGTTCTGGTATAATAGGAACCTTCTGGAATAGGTCCGTACAAATTTTTATAATATACCATAATATAAACGTTGATTATATTTAAACGATCCGAATAAATGGTTGATAAATCTTATTAATATAATATAAATAAATAAATGGTAAATTAATTTATTATTTTAATATAATAAGATTGAAATAAAATTTATAAAAAAAGTATTATGATTTTAAAAACAAATATTCAATAAATGTATTTAAAATTCTATGTCTGAATATTTTTTTTATAATACCTATCTGTACACATGAAAAGTATTTGAATAACTGTATTCAAATATTTTTACTCTAGTACTTTATAAAACTGGCCAGAAAGAACATTTTCAACATTGAAACGTATTTAAGATCAATCATAACGGAGAAATGTTTTAATATATTTTCTATAATAAATGTTAGCATAAAGAACTTACCGAATTTGAAGTTCTACAACAATTTTCTAAAACCACACCAGAGCTACATCAAAATTGGTCACACAATTATGCACTAAATTAATAATAATAATAATAAGTTAGTTATAATCATTAAATGTATTATTATATAATGGATAAATTAACCTCGTATTGTTGATTGCATAATCGGATAACAAAACGCAAGCTAAAATGTTGTGGCTTAGATTAATAATTATTACAAGAGATAGGATTCTAAAATTCTTTAAACTGTCTATTAGAAGGATATAATATGTGTTCTATTATGAATTAAGAAAAACTGGGGTGAATTCAGATATAAAGCGTGAAATAATTAATGATGAAGAGTATTTACTAATCCTACCACTTATCCCAAATCTTCTTACCTTAATTTTATATATTAATTTTAATTTACCTTTATTTATGCAAGTAAACAAACTTGAAAAGTTTTTCAAGTATTTGCGTGTTTAATATATGAAATTTCACATAGTGAGAAAATATGTAAATTTGGGTCAATTAAAATCAATTAAAAATAAAATGTACAACTTTTTCTTGATTCGTCGAATTATATATAATCACAATCGCACTTTATTAATGTTACTGTCGTTGGTCGAAGCTTAGTCTGCCTGTAAATCGTGCTCAGTAACGTGATTCTATTTCACAGAACTTGTCACTTGTTAGTAAGACTTCACTCGGTTTAACATCTTTTACAATGCGTTAAAGATCTTTTATAGATTCCGACGTGCGATTGCCATTGCTCTTATTTAATGGTAAATAAAATATTTATCAAACACATTAAATGATTATGACTAATTCATTATTATTGTAACTAATTTAATGTATAATTGATGTGGCCTAGTTTCATTATTATAATATATAATATTTTAATATTATTAAATGAATAATAATTTAACTGTAACTGGAATATAGATTGCGTTCATACATGTATAATTTTTATTTAAATTATTTAATAATAAAATTACTTTAAATGTTAAAATAAATTGCTTAAAAATGATATCTTAAAACCTAGTATTCAATTTTGATATAAATAATCTAATAACAAAATTACTATTAATTGTTATATATTATGATAAAAATTTTAAATCTTATTACGTAATAGATTTTAAGTAATTGATTAACGATTTGATAGAGTGATTTTATAATAATTTTATCGTTTGTTTTTATACTTAAGTATAATTGTCTATATATATATATATTAAGATGTTATTTCAATTGTTTTTATATGAATGTTGGAGTTAAATTATTTTTAAATTTTATCAAATAATAAAAAATTGTATTTATAATTTTACACTTAATTCCGTAAATTAGGTAACGCACTTAACGTGTTAATTAACGATAATAAGATATAATAGATAGACGCCACATTGAAATAGATGTGTATTCGTCATCAAAATATAGCTACATGTCATATGACATAGAGCCATAAGACGGCATCTAGAAAAAAAAAGCTTTAAAAATCCAGCTACCTACTTACATTTTGGTTTTTACCCATTTCTTAATTTAAATTAATTTAAATTGAATTTGTTCTCTTAAAATCAAAATTATTCAAAATCCTTTCTTATTTTACACCCACCTCGTTTACTATAGTATAAATATACCCTGAAAATTGCAAGTCGCTAACTATCATAGTTTAAGCTTTGCGTTGATTATATTAATCTGTTAGGACTTCTTACTTTATATATATATGTATATTATATAGATATTGTATATTATTTACATATACCTATTAATTAGATAACACAACATACTATTAATTTAATCATATTTTACTAATTAATGTAATAATATTATACTCCTTAAATTATTAAGAATAGTATATTTTTGTATTTTTTTTATTACATACAGTAATAAAAACATTTAAACAATTTTTGGCTCGGTGAAGACCATTCTCTACAACACATTTATAATAATTTAATTCTTCTGGCTTTTAGCGCATTTCCGTAAACTTAAAACTATTTGAATATGAATTTAATATATATATATATATATATTTTCAATAAACACATTTGGTTTAAAGTTCAATATTTTTATGAAATATGTATCATTTATTCTGGAAAATTTAAAAAAATAAATACGCAGTAAAATACGATTTTACTTTGAAATGTGTTTCCATGTGTATAAAACTTCAGCGTATGCGAAAATATGCATTATAAATTTTCAATTTTGAATTCGCTAGTGTATATAATTCATATTTGCAGTTTTTCTAGTGAATTTTTTGTGTAAACAATAAAAAGATACAAAGGTTTCTGGGCTCTAGTTCCAAAAAACGTTTGACAAATATTAATAAAATGCAACTTTGTCGTCGCCGTAATCGTAATATTTCGTAGAAAAATCATAACAATTGAGTAGAGAATTACTTTTTCAAATAAACTTAAAACATAACGTTCAATATATGTGAATTTTCTATGGCTGTTAAATGTTTTATAAATTGTATTGGAATATTTACTTTGTTTTGTTTCAGTGCATATGTTAAGTAAGACGTATAATCTCTCGATCGAATGTCAATTATAAAATAACCTATACCGAAATCGAATAGTCCTGATATGGTAATTTATGTTACAGTTTATACTTTATAAGTTATACGAATTAAATTAAGATCAGAAAATATTGATTTGGTTGATTTAAATTGATTAACGTTTTTTTGTTTCACATTCGCAGACTGTAATTATTTTATTTTTGTCGGCTGCAGGAAACACATTGATATTCCGGATTATACTGTGGATATTACACATTGAGACGTTTATGAGCATACATGAAATACATACATACATACAGTAAAATGCAATTGTTATAATCGTTTCGTATTAACAACAATTGCTTAGGCATTTTTCATTTTTAAAGGGATTTTTCCATTTATTAGACAATCGATGAACCTTTTAGCCTAATTGTTATAGAGTAATATCGTCTATTGTTCCTCTTCAACGGTCCTTAATTAATAAATTATAACTACATATTTTCTTAATCTTAATATAAACAATATTTTATACATTGTTCTGATTCTATCCATCCGTATTATAATATTGAAAAAGAAACATTTACAAAGAAATGTATCACCAAATGATATACACGATGTAGGTAACTAATAAAAATGTAAATATACTATAAAAAATTATGGAGTGCTTATGTGAAATTTGGAAGTCCTAAGCACTCCCAAGCACACTTCTAATTGTGTCACCTATAGATCGTCGAATGACATAAATAATTTCAATAATTAATTTTAAGTTTATTGTTGAAATTTAAGTGTTAAATTTATAACATGTTATTAATCAACTTCCACCCCATAACGGGTTGTAACAGATAAAAATAATTTTTTGGTTTTAATTTTCAAACTCTAAGATAATGATTAGCAAATACATCAAATTATGCGTTCTCATTATCACTTGATATTTTACGCTCTTGCATATTTGTAATTTTATTACCTTATTTTCTATAATGTAATTTAGTATCAGGTATATTAACAATATCTTATACTTAAATTTTTATAATACTATACAATAATAATAATAATAATATTAACAAACACATATATATATATATATACTTGACGTGGATCAAAACTCCATTCTGTAATTTTAAATTTAATTGCACGTAAACTATGCAAGTATTCCTTTACTATAGTATGTAAGTGCTCATTGGATTAACTTTATTGATACTAATATGTCATTTGAAAAGGTAAAACAACAATTACAGACATTACAAACCATTAGAAAATCATAGAAAAAAAAAAAAAAAAATCAAATTAAATGTATAACTTATAATACAGGAAAGTTCCATAAATAATGTAGTTTTGTGTGTCACATATTTGTTGGGTATACATTTTATAAAAATTAATATGGAAATGTAAATCTGATCCTCAAATCTCCAGAGACTCACATACGTACGGTACATAATACCGATAATACATAATACTACTACCTTTACAGGTATACTTTCTTAAATATTATATGGCTTACGTCTAATGGTCAATATGGGTTTACACAACGTTTGTAAAAAATGTTCATATAAATATTAAAAAATTAAAATAAAAAATAAAAAATAGTGGTTTAATATTACGCGCGTATGCAACAAGTATTGAATAATTTCAATTGAATAAGTTTTGAATCGCTTGAAGCGTACTAGTATTAAGGGTAATAATATATATTTTTGTTTACCTGTTGCGGTAAAAATAACCACCATCCGGACGAGACGAATCTGCTACACGTTATGGGTGAGTGCACGAGAGGTCTCAACGCAATTCCAGTAGTCCGGTCTCCCGTCCGCTGCGAGCGCGAAGACAGCCGATAGGCCGGCCGGATTGCGAGTTGCGCGCTGCACATTGATTTTAAGCGTCTGTAATTTTCGGTACCAAAAAGCCATTATAAATGACAACATATACTCGATCCATTATTTGTATTTCGGACCCTACTCGAATGTCCCCCGCGCCGTGTATGTCAACCGCGGTGTTTGTTTTAAAGTGTCAACCAAAGCCTCCGATTCAATATAACGTTTAATTACTACGCACACAATATAATTATAACACGGCCTTTATTTATAATTTACACAAAATTATGTAACGTGATTTTTGATCGAAATGAACGATCGTCCGAAGTTTATTTCGATTAACTTTAATTAAATATCCGGGTTCATCCTATTATCCCGACGTAGATATAACGGCAAGCAGCCGATCCCGTTTTACCGATTATGTTCTGTTTTAATAGATTAGCTGTTCTAGTACATGAATTCTATACAAAAAGATGATCGTTGATAATTAAAATAGATAAATTAAAAGCCGTCCGCTATAGTTCGCTATAGTTTTCGTTATATATTATAATTTGTGTTCATCGAGACGACATGAAATGCGGGAAACTGGTTAGGCTGAGAACTATATTCCCAGTAACATATGAACATTATTGAAAGATTTTTCCTTAAAAGTAACGAGTTTTGTTTATTTATTCACAGTATAAAATTTTTTTCTGGTTTTTCGTAAGATAAAAGTTTAAATTCAAATCTCATTATTATTCTTCTTCTAACTACGAAGGTCAATTTATAATATTTACGATATTAAATGTGTTATAAATAAGAATGATATAATAAATAACACCTACTTGGTACATTATAAAATTATAGAACACATTAACATGATGTGATTGTAATATCCGATACGTGAAGTATACTCGATGGGATCTACAAGGTAATAATCCTACTCCAAAAGTAATATTTTTAACATTTACCATTGAAGTGGTATCAATGGACTCCTTCTTCTATCATGTACTCATGCCTTGTAAACATTGTATGATAAAAGTTTACTAATTGAATTAATTATACAGATTGTAATATTTTCTTAATAAAAAAAAAAAAAAAAAAAACATTTATCTGTAACAATTAAAAATAGAAGAGATCTGAAAATAGAACGTGTACAAAATGAAGCAAATTAATTCTTAATTAAAAAAATGTAGATTAATTTAAAATAATTAAAAACATATCGTTCAATATTTATAATGAATTATAATATATATGATAAATATAATCGTTTTTGTCTTGAGATAAAAATGATAAAAATAATTACTTCACTTTTTGCCTTTAAAATATACAAATTTTCTTTAATATTAAAAATATTAAAACAAACAATATTATTCATAATTCATACCGTATTATAAAAATGCATTAATTACTTTGAATATATTTTTTGTAAAAACCGCTACATAAATGAGCAATAAATATTTGATATTGTTAATATAAAGGTAAGTTACAGATTTAACTCTATATTTGCAACGAGTATGAATTTATAAGCACTTCTCACAGTTCTAATATAATATTCCTAACAACATTCTCATTGAGTTACTGTTAATATATTACTATTTACATGCATACGTATATACTCGTTCCTGTGTGTGTATATGTGTGTGTGTGTGTGTGTGTGTGTGAATATGATAATATTGTAAGATGCCACGGGCGACCGGATTGCGTTGACAACGAAAGGTATGATGAGTAAACAAAATTCAAATTGAGAGCCCACTGCATGAATGAAAATTGTAGATACGCTACGTCGAATCAACACTTATCGTGGAATATGTAAAATGTAAGGAAAATTTCATTGTACACGAGTGATCCATTATAAAGTAGCTCTTCCCCGTCAACATCCAAAATGTTAACACTTTATATTTACATATAAATATTTAAATTGATTTTATAAGCGCGAATGAACGGTTCATTCAATATTTTAAATCATCAAATCGAATCTACGTTTCAACAAGTTTTATTATACGAACTCAATTAATTTTAAATAAACACATTGTCAAGATAGCATCGGCAAAGGAACTATTAATTACCGTAATATATTATAAGTATCAGCGGTTTCCAAAACTGTGAGGCACGTTTCCCTTGAGAGGTACAAGCACTTATTGAGGGAGGACCAAAGCAAATATTTACATTTTATAATATACGACCGTATATTTATTTTTAGATCGACAATAATCCGATTATATTAAAAAAATAAAAAATATGGTTCAAATTTATTCATTGAAGGCGCGATTATTTTTATTTTTTATTTTGGGGATGCGTGATAAGGTAGATTTTTTTTGGATACTGGGACGTTATCGAATTATCCGTACAACATATTATACAAATCATATTATCATAAAAGTAATCTTAACATCAAAGGATGTATCGAAATATTTTATAGGAAGTCTAAACCTCTGGTAGAACGTGTATAACTGCTTTGAGTGTAGTAGAAAAAATAATGAATTCCCGGTTGGGAAATCGGCATCCAAAATCCAATAAAAATCGGCATCCGAAATCCAATAACTGTAAATAATTCGGTTAGGTGCTATATTTATATATTTACATCGAATCCAAATATATCTTTTCAAAATCATATATCACTAAAAAAATTGGTGAGAATATGTAAATAAAAAAAAAAAACAACCATTATAGTTGTAAATATAAAAAATGCCATTGTACTCATGCACCCCTATGCGTTTTTCTATTCAAACGTGACACGGAGGGCGTACCTATCTCTATCGTGAATAAAAAAAAAACTGTCGTAATTTTCGTCGAAGACGTCTTAAAAGAAACCCGTATAACAGAACGTTGTACGCGATGAAATCGGAACCGCTACCTATATCGTGAATCGGATAAAAGTAACCGTTAGAAAAACAAAAGAACGAACGAATCGGAAGGATTTCGTTTTTTTTTTTTTTTTTTTATGAATGAAATATGATTGCACGCGCAGCGGACGAAATCCGTTTGAAGGTAGGTCGTGTCTAGGCCTCGAAAAAGTTTTTTGTAAAAATACCCCTCCGGGACCTGCCCCTTTCGTCGCGCGCGTTCACACGCTGGGTACGGGTCGTAGGCACAGCCGACGACGACGATTGTCCGCCTGCACCGCCGATCCGAGCGAGCACACGTGCCACGTGCGTGTACGTGTGTAGGTATACTCGTGTAATGAAAGGTAATTTTTCCGCGCAGCGACCTTGACGGGCGCCGCCGGCAACGGCGATGCCGGTATAACGCTTCGCCCCGGGCATCCCTAGCCGTCGTTAAGGGTTACGGCGGACCGTGTCGAGCGCACGCCGTGTCCCTGGGGACCCGTTGCCCGTCCGTGGCCGGCGGCGGCGGCCATCGATCGATTTCCACCGGAGCGCGTGCGGTGCGCGTGCGGCGTGCGCGCAGTGCGTGCGCGGACCCGAACGGATCCGATACGAAAATCGTTATAACGACATTGTTGCCGCCGCGCACCGTCGTCCGGTAGACCGG
>NW_020273620.1:1223240-1339500 GCF_003268045.1 Sipha flava | reverse complement strand
CCGTGTTCCGTGCACCGCGGGCGAACCGGACGACAACGGTAGGACGTTGATCAACGGCGCGATCGCTGTGCGAAAATCGACGACGTGTATCGATCGCGCCACGCGATGATCTGCCCGTCGACGGCCTCCGCGACCACGTGCGGCGCGCGTACGCCGACTCCAGCGCATAATTATCAATTCAAACGCGTACGCGTTGCGTGATGAACGGGGTTCGGGTCCGGTACGAATCTGAAATGTGCCGTTTACCGGCCTTGCCGTCGGCCGTTTTAAAACGTTAAAAATCAGTCCCCCTCGTTACGCGGTTATCGGCAACCCTACTGATTCCCAAATGTAATATGTATGAGCGTCGATCGGTTTTCGTAGAAATTAATATTGATCCTTGAATTGCTGTTCGTAAACGTTGATATTCGACTTAAAGTAATTATTTCTTCGACCGATTTTTTTTTTTTTTTTTTTCGTGTCTACAAATACGATTTCGAGCAGCGACTTGTTGAAAATTCGTTCAAATATTCTGTTATCCAATTAATTTCAAGTGCGGTTGATGATGTCGATAAATAAATATTAAATTTTGACGAAAACCGAGAGTTCGACGAATTTTCATTATACGGCATTTGTGATTTGATAACTGTTCAAATAATATTAACTATGGCAACGCCAAACGTTTATTGAGTACCTACATAAACATTTTATAGATACTTAAATTATTTTATTTTTCCTTCGGTTTTGGGCTTTTGACACGTAATAACATTTCGGACTGAGTTGTCGAAAGTATGTTATCAACCAGACCTCCTTCATGCGAAATCGTTTTTAGAAACCAATCATGGGTTTGTTTTAAATCCAAAATAACGATTCACATATACCAGTCACCTGTTTCTGTATCTCAGCCGACTCGGGAGTTACGATCTATATTTTTATTTAGACTTTGTACTTATTTTACAGTCTGAAAAAAAAACATATATAGTAGTATCTATAAATATTGTCATAAGAGGGAGTGAAAGAAAGAGAGCGAGAGAGAGAGAGAGAGAGAGAGAAATTATTAATTACATAAAAATCGTTAGGATACAAAATTAAATAAAACAAAATTATTAATACTCGAATAAATAAATATTTATACATAAATAAATTTTGTTTTACGTTATTTAAAATTAAATGTTATGAAACTTTAACATTTTGCATTATAATTATTACGTTTAAAAGTTTTTGACGTGTTACGTTTCCACGACACGTAAGAAACTTAAGAAACTTTATTTCTCTTATTTGATTTAATAAACTTACTACTATGTTTATGTTTAATCCTAAATTTCTATGGCGTATTGGAACACATTTTTTTAACTCGATAAATTCAGTGAACAAAGAAATGTAAGTCAAGTTAAAATTAAAAAGTGACTTTTTCTCTAAAATAACTTCTAAAAATTACAAGCCGATTAAAAGTAAGTTACTTTTTTTCCTATAGAATTATTAATAATACCTTTTGTTACAGCTTAACAAATAACATAATATAAGTTTTAGTATTTAACACTATTCATAATTTTGTTTATTATTCATTGAAAACAATGAGTGCTGCTGCAAACTGTTGCGAAGCCCTAGGTTAATACTGTAAAATGTTTTTACACCTTAATATATCTAACTATTTTAACTTGATAAATTTTGGACTGTTTAATTTATTTTGAGTGCGAGACTAGGCAATTGTCCGTGTTGCCTGTCCGCTAACAACAGCACAGAAAACTATAGTTTTCAAGTTAAACGCATGCGTGAATGCGTGATGGGGTACACACGAATTACGTACCGAAACAGGTAGACGTACGTTTTTGAACGAAATGCGTCCCCCATACGCAATTCGTGTTACTTTTTCATCTGCAATTAATTATTGTAAATGGCTCCTAAAGTGATATAGCCATAATAAAGGTATGGCAGATTATATAATGTTGGTATTAAATTCTGGTGTCTCTAATATTATTTGTTATATCTGAATTCACCTAATCATTGTGGTGTTGACCAGTGATGGGAATTATTCAAGTATTCGACCATTCGAATAGGTCTAGCGTGAATGATTCGAATATTTGAATATTCGACCATTCGAATATCCGTATTCGTTGCTGCAATACAATACGTAATGAAAATTATTCGTTTAAGTTTTCGCACAACTCAGAACGTTTAATAATAATAGGTATTGTAGCATCGAATACTGATATTCGATTGTTCGAATATTCAAATATTCGAAAATTCGAATTATTTACTGAGTACCTATTCGAATTCGAACATTCGAATATCAATTACATCTCTAGTGTTAACATTATACGTTATGCTGTAATTAGTGTAATATACTATCTTATTCGTATAAAACATATGTATAGTGTTTCGGTTGTAATCCATAGTTACTTCTCGATTGGGAAGTTTTAATAGTCCCTAATATTTTTATCGGAAATATCTATATGGCCGGCGCTATTCCGCCTCGTTGTCCGTCGAACCAAAATGTATTAGTTTAATTCGACGGGAACCCGGTGAATACGCATATATAGCTTCGGTCTAAAAGTAAAAACAACTAAAAACAAGTTTCCATACAATAATATTATATTAATGATAAATATTTAATTATTGTTTTTTTTTTAAACAAAATTTAAAAATATCAAAATATCAAATACATTTTTAAACCACTGGAAACCCCAAAAAAACCATGTTAAATGAAAAATTAACACGAATTGCGTCTAGAACGCAAAGTTCGAAAAGGTTTGCCTATCTGTCTTGGTACGCAATTCATGTACACCGGCGTGATGCGAGCATGTGTGTCCATTATCGACGTCAATATGCCACATGTTGTAAACAACGATCAACATACGGATGCTGATAGCAGCATATATTTTTGGTAAAAAAGAGGTACGCGTAAACCTTTTGTTGAATTGTTAAATTATAAATGTGCTATCAGGTTCATACGTAAGGGGGTTGAGGGTTTACCCCCCCCCCCCCGCTGAGGATCTTTTTACTTACGATTTTACTAAAAATATAACTACTCCCCATTTTGTACAAGTTAAAAACCGACTTGAACACTTATACATAGTTGTCTATTTTTCTTTTAGCAGTGCTAATTGTCTTCATTTGACGCCTGTTTCTATTGCATTTTCGCGCATTTTTCACCTACTGTCGATTATTGTTGTAAATGCAGCTATTGATAGAACTTATTTTCTCTGAAAAGTCAACTATACAAAACTGTTCGAGCATTTGTTGAAATTTATTGAATTTCGATTCTGATATCTTTAATCATAGATATTCCAATAAATATTTTTTTATTGACATCTTACCTTTCATTATATTACATGTTATATATTATATAATTTTGAACTTGGACGATTTCTGCGCAAAATTCTGATAGCTATACCCACCTTCATAATATTATAAATTATAATATAAGACAGGCTATAAATACGTAATAATATTAGAAGTACTTTTTGCTCGTAATACTTTCATCACACAAGAAGTAATACGAATTTAATATTATGAAATATAACTTTCAACAAAACACAAAAGATTCCCTTGAATTTTTTATACCGCCACCATGGTTATCGCAGTAAATCTCATTTCTATGGATGAATATAATAATATGCATAGCAACAAATTTCAATTATAAATGAGTAATGAGTTTACAAACGTGTATTAAATACTGAGTATATTGTATATTATGTTTCTCTTTTTTCAATAAAGATTACCCCTACGCCCTCTTCTGTTTAATCTTTCATACATCTACATTACTATAAGTTATTATTTATAACTTATAATAACTTTATACTATATAAAATATACTTAGTCATTAGTCGTTTCACATAGTAAGTTGTATAAGTTTTTAATAAGGCAGAGGGCTTGTAGTATTTGCATATTTATTTTATACAATCAAAAAAATAGCATAGTATGGAAAAATACATTGCATGATTTCACAAAGGTAATCTTGAAATTTTCTTTAATATTTATGCATATTTCAATTTTTTTTTCTTTCTAAGGCGTTTTCTCCATTTTACACTTTTAGATACAATTTTTAAATGATTTATTACTATATTAATACTTTTTCGTCGAAATTATTATTTTATCAAATATATGAAAAGAATATTTATGAATAAAAAAAAAATGTCACTTATCTTGGATCATTATAGTTATTGACTATTCGCAGACGCACGTTTTTCTTAGTACAGTACGTCACGAGAGTCACCAATTAGATTAATTATATATTTAAACAGTAAATATGTTATTATTTCCGATAGGAAGATAGTAGACCATTGTATTTACTTTTGTTAATCTTTGCTCTTTAATAATTTAATAAAGTATTTACAAATAATTTATACAACTGATATGATTTATAATCATCAATTTAATTTAAAATCTTTGCCGCAAAAACGTTTAAAATATTTATCATACCATATAACAATTAATAGTAATTTTATTATTAAATTATTTAGATAAAAATTACTCATTATTAATCAAATTAGGCCGCGATAATCATACATTAAATTAGTTATAATAATAATAAGATAAGTTATAATCATTTGATGTATTACTATTTAATAATTACTTTTATAAACAAGAGAAACAACAATCGCACTTCGACATCTATAAAAAACTATAATACGCATTGTAAATCGGGGAAAATGGGGGTGGAGTCTGGCATACGAGCGTCAAACCCTGCAGTGCAAATTGTGTCTGTGCACTTAACTTCCGGGCTTTCTCAAGATAGATTGAGGATCCGTCAGACTATGTTTAAATTGTAAATGTTTATGAAGTGTGATTGCTTTTTGTTAGTTTTATTAATCAAAAAAAGTGTTATTTATTTAATTCCATACGTGTCTAAATTCTTCTATATGTATGTAAGAACTTAAAAAGCAATTTGCTTAATTGCAATACACAGGTAAGAATTTACAAATTTATATATAGTTAAGGTAGAAAAGTTTAAGATGGATGTTGGAATTGATTAATACCCTCTATCATTTAATCATTCATATTTTATGTCCGTATTCACCATGAAACGTGGACTTTTATATTTATAATTAGAGTTAGGATGTTATATGAGTTGCATATTGTTCTGGATGATTTCTATTTATAGTAGACCAAATCCGAGCTATGCAATGTTGAGTTTTAAAATTTGAAATTAAAAATGCATATTTTGCATTTTCCGTTAATTTTAGAAAAAAAGTTTTAGAAAAAAAAAATGTCGTCAATTTTCATTGATTTTCACACATTTCTATACATTTATAATATTTTTTAAAAAAATTAATCTTTTTCATTCTTAACCAATTTATTTTAAATAATGTTACTTAACACAACGCTATTATTGCGGAAAACGTGCATCGTATAAGACTCAATATTATTGATTGTTATTTTTTATTGCCTACTATAAGTTTAACGAAACTATTGGTGGTTCGATGTAATAACTTAACAGGTATTATAAAACATATATTTATTTTGTATTTCACAAATAATGAAAATATATTTGTTTAACTATTTTTTCAGTTCAATAAAATTTTAAATATCAACCGATTAACGCCATATTTTAATTTTCAATAATAAAATTTTTTTAAATATAGGTTTTTCGAATTTACTAATTAACTTTTAATAAATAAATAAATATTTTTATTGCAAATTTCACATTGCTTTAGGCATATTTTGCTTTTTTTTTTGCTCCTATAACTTCCGAACTAATAATACTAAACTAAAAATATACTAAAAATATCTCTTATGATTTTTATGAATGTAAGTCACGACATCCTGATTGTGTTTTATTATAAGGTAATTCGTCCTACGACATCAATTAATTCTTTTTTTGTTTCAATAAAGTCATTTAGTCTTAGTTCTGTTGTCTTCGTAGTGTGTCTATTAGTAATTCATTTCATTTTTTCGTCTTTATGTACGGTTTTAACATTAACATTCCAAAAGATAAAAATTCGGTTTAAGAGTTATTTATCAGAGTTTGGTATCGATGTGTTTTCGATTGACGGTAAAGTCTTATACTGTAAGTATTGTGGCTTTATAGTAGAATGCGAATTACAATTTAATGTTACGCAACGTTTAAATTATTTATATATTTTTTATATAAATCACTTTAATAAAAACATAAGAGCATACATTTATTACATACTATAGGGCTTTAAAATGAATATTTAATATTTATGACAGTTAATATTATTGTTCTTCCACTAAATGTTATTTTAAATCTATGTGTTATAAATAAAGAAAAAAAACTTACCGCAACTAAAAAATAAATTATTAACTCTTTATGTAAAAAGTTATTTAAAAAAAAGTAACTCGTAAAGTTATAAGATATGTTAGTTAATTATTTTTTAAAAAATAAATAAACCGTAACACGTTATGTAATTTAGTTAAAATTAACTTGACTTTAACTCATTAATACCTAGCCTAGTTTATTAGTATAGGTAATAACTATATTATACTGTATGTATACCTTATCCTATCTTATGATCTACCTTAAGCCATGATATAGATTGTCCACTGAGATAGATTTATGGTCATAAATGAATCTTTTTAAATAATTCTTTGAATTTCAAAGCAATTTCAAGTTCAATTTTGATTTAAACAATTTAGTATATATCAAATACTTTCTTTTATATTGATATTATATTTAAAAATTTTTTTATCATTTGATTCAAATTTGTTTTGCCCATGATGATTATCAGGGCTCGAAAGTTTTAGCAAATGCATATTTTTCTTGGTTTGTCCTAAAACATCCAAAGTAAAATACAAATACGTTTCACACTACTCGAATATCATGCACAAAATTTAATTTTGCTATTTTTTGCATATTTACGGGTTTTATTGCTCTTTTTCTAATGTAGAGTATTTAGTGCTATATTTGTATATTTTTCATAATACAGAAAATAATCACATTTTTTTGGTTATAATGGTTATATTTTTAAAAATATTTGAATTGTTGGAAATAAATAAACCTCGTCAAATATTATCTTATGTTTTCATCAATAATTTAATGTGTGTTAAAGATTAGTGACGTCATTGTTATTTCCCTTTCAATGTATTAGATTATTAAACATTTTAATAATTCAGGATAATTTCTAAGGTAAATATATAAAATAATTTAATTATAAGTACACTTTTATATATTTCAGTAGCATAACATTTCTGTTAATAGCTTATAATTTAACCAGTCCATGACGTCTATGAGCCCGATAATTTGTAAAATTTAATTTCATCTTTATTCTAATAAATTAAAAAAATGTTGAAGCCCAATGCATATTTTTTTATTTTTAAGTGCATATTTAATAGCACGTATTTAAAAAGTTACATTTTTAGTGCTACAACTTTCGAGCCCTGGTGATGATAGTTAGAAAACTAAAAAAATTCACTAAAATTAAGTGATTATGACATTAGGTCCATTAAATATCAATTGTCATACAAATAACAACATTTGAACACAAACAACGACAACACTTAAAAGTCTACTGCATAATTTGGCGTCATTAGTTGTGGTGCCATGGGGTGCAAGGGTGGATATTAACGGTCGGGACACTTTAAAAGAGAAATTATATGACATAGCAGATCATAGGAGTATACAGGAGTGTCATGAGGAACTTAGACACCCCTTCCCAAAACAAAAAATGTGATAATATTGCACTAAAACTGTCAACTTTTATTTTTATAATCTATTATTTACTTTTTCTGAATACACTTTATTTTTAATATTATTATTTTCAAATAGAGGTAGCACTTGTCTCAGTGCCTCCTGGATTCACCCATCATATGATAGAAATCAGGGACTAAATAATATATAGACAATAAATTACTGATAATATTATAAATATTATCTCTATAGACAATAATTATACCTATACTTCTTATAAAAATAGAGCGTATTATATGGGTGGCGACCGGTTTATTAATATATATATAAATTACCAAATTACGTCTATAATTTTTATCGATTGATGTCGAGATCGTGTCGCAAAATATATCGATTAATATCAAATCAAAACTTAAGAAAGCCAAATCCACATGAGCTGTCTTCGTCTGAATATTACTGCGTACAGTTATTAAAATATAGTGCATAGGCAGATATTTGGTTGAATTTTTTTTTTTTTTGGTGGGGGACTATAATAATTCAATGTAAAATAATTCACAGAGAATTCGCCCCCCCCCACCCTCTTCCCATAACCAAGTAAAACTTATTACTATTAAAAATATAGATATGTTTAAATTGTATAAAAAAAAACTCTAAATAACGTATATTTAAAAATAATTAATATTTTATTTTAATGACAAATATCTATTTGTATCAGCAAAGATATTCAAAATATCATCACTTTTTATATATTTGATATATATTTTCTAATATATAGTATTGAAAGATCGATGAACCTATCTTGAACCAACAATATCCTTAACCAAGTTTTTATTTTTTTTCATTGCACTGAAACTTCTTTCGCAAGTAGCCAAACTATGTAATTGGTAATGTTAATGCTATTGTAAGGAGTTTTTATTATTTCTTTTTTTACGATTTTCAAAAAAACAAACAGATAATTGTAAAAACAACAAGTACCATTTCTAACAAAATTTAGATTTTGGAAGGGCTATTGAAATATTTAGAGGGGCTAAGCCCCCCTGATGTCCACCTGTGATATAGTGAAGTAATAAACTTTTATTATCAGAGTAAAGGATCACACTACGCGATTTGTCTAGAAGCATTCTAAGATTTTTTAATGGGATATAAACGTTTATTAAAAAGTACTAAGTAACGACAATATTTTTCTTACATAAAAATAACTTACAACGTTAAATAAATAACGAATTCCAGCATATAATATTTTTAATTATAATATTAAATTAACAAAATTATATCAATTTGGTTGGGTTTTTTTAAAAAAAAAAAATGTAATATCCTGCTTGCATTATTTCATTTCATTTTCCTACTCTACAGATCGCAAAATTTTAAACATCAAAGTGTTTTTTTATCAAATCATTTACTATTAACAGATATCATGTAATAAATGTTCACTAAGAATAATTGACAACAATAAAAAACGGGAAAATATATTATCATTTGTATTGTTTTTCGGTGATATGAAAATAATTTATTCAATTAATATATGAACTCAGTTAATTATAAAACAAGAACAGTGATAAAAATAATAATCTGTAATCGTAGTGTGTTATCATAGACCTATAACCATTTGTTGATATTTGTCGGTATATGTCAGTCATAGGGTTGCCAACATTCAAATTATTTATTGAAGTACAATTTTTTTCATATCCAATTTTTACCATGTTTCGGATGCATATCCAGGATTTTTGAGGGGGGTGGGGTGTAAAATAAAAATAAAAAGACCATCACTTTGATTATTTATACTGGTTATATGTATAAATAATATAGCCTATGGTGGGAGGAGGCATATCCCATTCCTCCCATGACTACGGCACTGCACAATGTAATAAGCAATACTGCAACTAATTGTATATAATATTATAATGATAACTAAGAAAAATCTAATACATTTTATTTATATCACTTTTATTAAATTAGCTTATTAGTTATAACACTTGGATGCTTACCACCTTCATTAAATAATAAATTGATAAAATTAAAAGAAAATTAATAATGAAATATAAATAGGTATTTTTGTAAAAGGTAGGATTGTCCTAAAAATAGTGTATAGCATTGTTGAGCGTAGGACAAATTAAACACATGTTAGACAGTCCTGTCAAATGTAGGACAGTTGACAACCCTATTCGGTCATCTACCTACCAACTGTGTGAAAAATGTGTCAAAAAAAAATTTACTGATTATATTTATTTTTGTAATATTATAGTTGAACATATGACATAACCTATCAGTTGAACATGAAAATAAAATCCATTAAAAAAAAAAAAAAAGGCCATAGGGGCTCTATCCTCCATATCCCCCCTCGTGAGAACGCCCATTGTTAGGTTACGTAACCGACCGGTAATATACCACAATACTCAAAATAAATAAGAGTTTAAATGGAAAATAACATTATCGGGGTCAGACTAGACCGATAAACGTAACATATCAGGAGGTGACATGCTGCGGTCGACTGTTCTCGATGTGTTTCAGGATGTATGTATGTGTATGTACCTACGTTTGTATTTGTCCGACCTCTCTGAGCGGAGTTACCGAACTTTATATTTCTATTAATTTCACACAAGAAATAATTTTTTTGTTAACATGTTTGACACCGAACAATTAATCACTGACGTATAAAACCACCCTTGCCTTTGGAACATGATTTCCAAAGAGTATAGTAATAGAGACTTAAAATATCAAGTTATTATAATCAAGTATACATAGCTTATGCCAATACCCAAGCTTCGGGGTGAATACACGGCGAAAAAATAACGAACCGTATGGTTATGTAGTTTGTAAGTTGTAACACACTGAAGCATACTTACATGTTTATCCATTAAATCATATATATATTTCGTTGACATCAATGTAGAGTTGATTGTTTATAATTAACTAAATAGAATATTTGAAAATTAATAATATAAGGATTTCTTCGCTTTTTAAAACTCGTAAAACCGGATGCGGATGCGTTAAAACGCATTGTATGATCGATCGTCACGATTGCAATTGATCGGGATAGTATTTTTTGGCAACCGACAAAACGCTTAGTGTCATCCTACACAAAACGCATAACCACGGTCATTCAACGGTGACACGCGGTAACGCGCAACAAAACCACCCTAGTCTGCCATGCTTATATGCGTTTTCATCTAGTGTTTTGGATGCGCGCAGGACCGTATGAAGGAGGGGCTACAGTAGCATACACCCCGGGTGCAAAAAAATGAAAAAATCCAATTTAATTGTTACTTATAACTTATTACTTATAAGTAAAAATATGAATGAAAGTACTTATATGAATCGACTTTTAAATAAAATTAACAAATGTTTACATAATTTTAAGGAAAAATTATTATTTATTGCGTTTATAAAAAATATTCAGTTTTTTGTGAGTTTTTTTTTATAAATTAAAATACTTAAGGGCCGCATTTTGAAGTTTCGTCTCGAGCGCAATATTTGGTTGCTACGGCGCTGGATGTGCGTCACATGCAATTTTTCACCGCGCATTTAAACATCTCCGGTGTGGTACGAAAAACATTATCTGTGTTTGGTTGATTGGTTTTCGCGGTATTTTAATTTTTAAGCGAGTAATGAGTAAGTAAAATTTTAGAATTAAAAAAAAAACTTAAAACTCGCTTAAAAATGAAAAAATCGGAAAAAATTGAACAGCAAAACACAGATAATGTTATAATTATTTTAGGTTAGTTTACTCTAATATTAAGGCCGGGTTTTCATGGTGCTTAATATAGTACCTACTTGTTATTAGTATTTGTTACTCGCACTAAACCGATATGAAAGTGCTTAGTATTAGTAAAACTGCAAGTGCGAGTGAATAGAAACCCGTTTTATTTACTGACAAGTAGCTTACTCCTCCATGACTCTTCTCTACTCGCTGTTTCACTCGCAGCGTGTGACCACCTGATTATAGAATTAGTATTTATGTATAATGTATTAATACGTAGAAAAGATAAGAGAATTTTTATGATACCACGTGCGACTGCAGTTTATTTAATATTTTAATATTTATTTTATCATTGTTTAATTATACCGTTAGTTAAAAATGATAAAGTAACGTCTAATTTACTTTCGGCGGGTATCGCAGATCTCATTATTGTATCTTCACGTTATATTTTATGAGATATTTTTCGTAGCAAAAATTCAAACTGGTCTGGTGTCATTTTCATAATTTTTTTTACTCAGTTACATCTTCGGTTCCAAGTTCTCTTAATAATCCAACAGAATCACTATGTGTAATGCATAGTGTAATACATAGTGTATCACTCTGAAAGAGCCATTTTCTCGTACATATTCGCTTTTGTTTTTAGCTTAAATCGATTTTTCATTCATCTATTTATGTTGATATTATTATGTTTGATTAATAATTAAAAACTTTGTTTCATCATACGACGAAGGTTCATTTTCTTCATTACAATTAATTTGCTTCTATTCAATATTCACTATACTTCTGATTCGTGACTATGAATTAATAGTAAAATATTAATGTATTAAAATTATCTATTTATTGTTATCATCCTTTATCAACTATTATTACTTTTTACTCATACCATGCACAACTACGTGTAAACGTAGTAAGCCGATTGCGGGGGACGAGTACAATCGACAAGTAGGTACTAATGACGAGTATTAAGCACCATGTAAACCAGACATAAAGCTTTCATCAGTACATTTGAATTTTACTGAACGTGTGTCAGACCGGGACGATACATTCGGGTGTAAGTTCCTCTTAAGTGGGAAAAAAAATAAAGATAAATCGATTTACACAATATAATACTAATAATATCCTTACAGCCGCAGATAAAGGGGGAGGGGGCCAAGTGGCCATGCCCCCCCCCCCTGTAGACTCTGGTGAATTTTCTATTATATTTATTTTTGACAGCACATAAAATGCATTGTTTTGCCGATAGCATTGATAAAATTGTATCTAAATTTAAAATTTTTTTTTATAAAATGTTTTATAATTCATGTAAAATTAATTTAATCTAAGAATTATTTATATTTTATTTTCTTTTTTCTTTTTTTACTTATAAACTGGGATTTAAATAATAATATTCAACTATTAGCTTAAATACTATGTACATTGTTTTTATCAGGCTGAAAATTTATATGAGATGGCTCCCCTCCCCCCGTAAATCTGTTCTAAATCCGCGCCTGTATCCTAATAAACAAAAATTGGTTTATTATTATTATTTTTTTTTTTTTTATTGTTTAATGATACTTTAAATAATATTTAAATATACAATACAGTTAACAATGTATATTATACATTGTTAACTGTATTGTATATTATTAACCATTATGTGTTATTTAATGATATCCTATATTTTTGAATTTTATTATATTTGGTTTTGTAGTATTTTATTTTTTCCGTTTGATTACGTTTAAAAATTTCACTCATTATTTGTCATGTATAACATTGTTATCATCACGTTATTACAACATTTGCAAGTTCTGAAATAAAAAAATAGTTTATGTATGTAGAAATAAAAATCGTGATTTTATAGAAAAAATTGAGCACCTTTTCGTGTAGAAAAGTTTTTTTTTAAAAAGTTACAAAACTATGGTGCCCAGAGAGCTGCACAGGTTTGAACGACCTTTTTTTTTTTTAGTCCTAGTTATAGTATTATTATTTCATAGGGATATTTATAGGCATTAAAAAACTTATTAATACGTCTTAAATTTTGAAAATATAGAAAAACTTAATTTAATTCATTCTATATTACTGCGGACTATTATATTATTATAATTTTGTATACAATCTTAATATATTATTTAATTAAATACATAAACATAAAAAAAATATTAAAAATGTATCTGCTTAATTGCTTAATTAGTGGAATTTTTTACTTTGAATTTCTGCGCACAGTCTATTCAAATCTGGAGAGTAATCTATAATTTTCAACTATAAACAAATGGCAATGCTGATAATCAGCTGGCTTCTTAATTTATTTTTAATAGAGTTCATATTTGAAAATGTTTGCTCATATATAAGTAAGTATATCCAAAAATGTTCGAAATTCCGAAAGTGACTAATTTTTAACTAGCTATATCTTTCAGGAATATTGTTCCATACGTCAAATATAACTTGCTATTCTTTCTAATATTTAAAGAGTTCCGGTCTTTTATTGTCTGCAACTAAAACTCCTTTTTCTCCTTCCAGATTTTCAAAATTTCAAATTTATAAGACCAAAGAACTTTGGTTTTTATTTCTATTAATTGCAATGTAAATAGTCTTTTGTCGACATATGGGAACGATAGAAAATGTATTTATCTAGTCTCCACTGACTGTGAGTGGTGATGTCAAGAGCATTATCGTGACTTTATATTTTCGAAAATCTTCCAATCATTCACTAATTGAGTTTTTCATGAATTGAATGGCCGATTTAAAGTACTCCAAATCAATAATATAACCTGAGCTTTCCGTATACTCTTTATTGTTACTATTTATTTTCCTTTCGATTTTACGCTTTTTGTTTGCAGACATCTCGTTCAAAATATTATTATGTTTAAACACAGTGAAAAGTTTATAGAAAAATTTCTGTTCGAAAAAAGCACAAGAAAATATTACCGAATTACCCTGCATTGACCTGATGAAGACCGTGCTCTGGTAACGAATAATATAATTTCGTATTTAACAGAATAATTATAATCAATTTTAATAGATAGGACACATACATATTATATACATAATAAATAATTAATTATAAAAATAATTGTGCGATCAGGTTAGTAAATATTGTAGGGTCATTGAAGATAAAATATTTTTTTATTTTTAGCTGAAATAAACATCATTATTTAGAAATTCAGAAACATGATCACTATAATATCGTATAATATAATTTATATTTTAAGGGTCTCGATATTGATGCATTTTCCAAAGAATCATAGATTTTTTATTAAAGAGTTTCCGACCCCTGTTCACGATTTTATTGACTTCGAATATACTTGATGCATTTTTAATTCAAAACCTGTCTTGCTTTATAGATAAAATAATACTCAGGATGAGCATTTATTTATTTATTTCTATTTATGAACTATTTAATTATTTATATATTAAAAATCATTCGTAAGAATAACAATATATTTTTCTGTGAAACTCACATTTAAAATCGAAATCATCGATGTACTTAGAAGTTTTCGTTTTGTATCCACATTGAAATTACCTATCATCATTTGTTCGTCAACTATGACAGTATGCTAATTAGTTAGATGAGCGGTCATTCATAAATATAGTAGTAGACTGATGATATAGTAGGAATATTTTAGTGCAGTTTTTTAGTGTAATATATTATGAGTAATAGTCTTTCTTTTGAAATGACTAAAAATAAATCGTTCAACATTTTTTATTTTTCCAAAATATTTATTTTTTAATTTGGCGGCAGCTATATAAAAATTAAAATAATTTAATATGCAAATTTAGAAAGAAAAAATCTAAAAATTGATTGAATTTTTATCTGATTAATACAATATGGAGGTATAATGATCGTATTGCTTAAGATTAATTAAATAATCGATTTCCTAAAATGTAAATATATATATTAAAGAGATTTTACTAAATTTTCACGAGTCTAGGACCTAGTCACTAGGTACTCCCAACCAGCGGCGCCGAACACGTACTTTTATGGGACAATTCGCTCCTTCGTTTAACTATGGTGGTGGGTGTCTGATGTTTGAGTGGGTGTGGGGTGGGTTGGGTGGATAAATTTACACAATAGTTAGTAAATCTTAGGAATACTACATACAAATTAAGTGACAGTCGATCTGTAGATGGTAGGATACTATGATGCAATAGAGAAATTCGCCTATCAATGTATGTCTTTATACCATATCAAATATAAAAACTTACATTGACAATTATATCTATTTCGCACACATGATGAAGCTAAACGCCTTTGGGTTCTCAGTGTTTAAAAGTGATTATACAGCATGCAAATACATCTTTTAAACATTTTAAGATAGTTACTTAAATTACCAATAGCCCCGTGAAACATTTTTGAAACATCTTTTTTTAAATTACAGTTGTTTAAAAAAACGAAATAAATGGTTTTTTTGTTTTACATTTCTTTAATTTTGATAACGTATTTAATATTTAAATAATTAAACCTATATTTATATTTATATATATATTTTTTAAAATCACTTTGAAGTAGGTAAGCAATAAGTAAGGCAAATAGGTAACAATTAATGATTTAAGTGCATGTTTTCGAATATCAAGTTTTAGAATGACAATATTTAGAAAATCTATATTTTAGAGTAGTGGTTCTCAACCTTTTTTGTACGACGACACCTTAATTTAGATCCATAAAAATGGCGACACACTTAAAACAGTTTTTATGGATTTTTGAAAAAGTAAAAATTACAAATCTATGTAAATTAATACATTTAGGTTCATGTAAGCATTTTATTTTTTTAAAAAAAAAACAAAAATTTTAAATTTACTTAATTAAAATATAAACAATTTAAAATAGGAATTAAAAAAATATTATCATAAAAACAGTGTTAGTTTATAAAGGAAATTAGTGCGATACTTGTGATTGACGAACTGAACATAGGTCTTCGATTCGTAGACGGATTGTTGACATACTTACGCGTAATTCACTTTCAATATCTTTAAGCGTTGACCTTTTTTTTTGGTTTTTGTTACTTCAAATGTGAAAATAATGATTCACACATATGTGATGTTGAAAAAGGTAACAAAATTTGCAACGCTTTTTTGCTCACTCCTGGGTATTCATTTTTCCAAAATGAATCATGTTCAGACATATAAAATTTAGATTTTAAAGTGGTATCTGATGATATTTCTAGTAATTGTTCTTTTTCCGTAGAAGATAAGTTTGCATTTTTAATATTTTCTTCTCCACATGGACCATATAATGAAACTACCCACTGTATTTCAATTGTTCGAAGTGATGGAAAATAACTCTTTAAATTTCGAGAAAGTGTCAATAAATGTTCGTGTATTATATTTCTTAATTCCGTTTTTTGATTTATGCTTAAATGGATTATTGATTCTTCAACTGAAGAAAAGCATGAAAAATCATCATTTTTTATGGATGATAACCATAAATTAATTTTTTTTTTAAACTTTCCATTTTATCACTTGTAGAAATTATATTTTCTTTACGACCTTGCATACTCGAATTTAAAACATTTAGTTTTTGAAAAATATCAGCAAGGTAAGCTAATTTAGCACACCACATTTGATCATCAATTTATTTGCATAATTATTTATGTTTTCAGCTTCAAAAAAATTTGTAATTGATCTTGGAGTTCCATTACACAATTTAATATTTTACCTCTTGAAAGCTAACGTATTTCGGTATGAAACAACAAAGTAGTGTGTTCTGTACTGATATTTTTACATAATTCTTCAAATATTCTACATTTTACTAGTCATTTTTTAATAAATCATTTCAATGACAGTTTTGAGAACATCACTTAATTCTCCCCCATCCGAACTTTTTACCATAAGAGCTTAAAACAGTGAGTTGTTATTAAATTAGAGTTTTTATTTTTTGTGCGAGTCAAAAATCCTTTGAATCGACCAGTCATCGCCACTGCACCATCTGTGCAAATTGAAATGCAGTTCAACCATATCATTTTATTTTCTTTGAAATAATTATTAACAGCATTGAAAATATCGACTCTAGTTATTGTAGTTTGTAATTCACAGCAAAATAAAAATTGTTCAATTATTTTTTTTCCATTGACAAATCGTATGAAATAAATTAATTGAGATTTACCAGAAACATCGGTACTTTCATCAAGTTGTAATGCGAATTCTTTATCTTTTTGTAATAACTCATTTACATCATTATTATAATTTTTATTTAAGCGGCACATTTAAAAATAAATACAATCGTATTCTAAAATAGACTTAATAGTTCGGGCTGTCGGTTATAACCCCCTAACCGCCCCTGGATACGCTACTGCTGAATAGTACTTACCTAATAGATGAAATTAGAGTGATAAATTGCGAGCGAAACGAGCGACTTTATGATGGTTAAATTTAAAATATAATCATTTAATCATGTAACCTGTCATTATTTTGCTCAAACTTTTTGGGTGGTGGTATTAACAAATTTTTATATTTTGCCCCACCAAATAAAATGCAAATCGGCGCCAATACTTCCAATATATAGTGTGTTCTTCAACTTTACTCAAACTTATTAATACTATAATTAAAAATTCACAGAGGTGGAGGTATGGGGCACATCTCGAGATGTCTCCTTCATTAAACGTTTTACTATATTTTGTTCAATATTCTTACCCAATATTCAAAATAAAAAAATAAAATAAAATACAAGTAATACCAATAAAAACTTTTAAAAAATATTTTAAAATAATACGTCATGACGTTCAGTTGAAATTGATTTTCTCACTTTTAGATTCTGAGTGAAACGAGGAATAAATATGTTATAATATAATGTGCGTGGGTTTTTATTTATTTATTTTTTTTTGCATCATGATTTCAACCTGTAGGATTTCTCAAAATTTCTCAGAATATCAAAATAATAAGAAATATTTGTTATAAAATGTTGGTTAGTTGGTACTTTATAAAAGGTAACTTTACGGAGTTCCTAACATTTTTCTTAATAAACATAAAAAATCAACAACAAATTTTAAAAATACAGCAAAATATACGGCATACCAGTTTTCGACAAAGTCGAATTTTCGTTTTCATCGTATCACATGAAACAATTATTATACAGATATTATATTTTCCCTGAAATATCGCAAATATGACTGTTTGCTATAGATAGTATAATTTTCCAAAAATGTGTCTTTTGAAGTAGTTATAATAATTTATATTTTCATATTTTCTTAGTAGTTTTTTCGAAAATGTATATAAAACAATTTAGCTTTAAGTAAAATATCAAGAAAATTGAATACAAAGTTCCTCGTATTTTATATTATTGAATAAAGAAAAAAATTTGAGCTTAATATAAAAAATATTTTAGGAGCATTTAAGTATTAAATAATGATAAAATGATAAAAATCACAATATTCCGCTACATTTTTTAGTAAAAAAATCGTAAGATCTTTAATTAAAAATTGGATACTACATTTTTCATACAATTTTCTCTGTAGCTAAATATAAAAAAATAACTAGAAATCGACAATAATAATTTATAAGCATTACAAAAGGAAATTTCGATGAAATCGGATATTTCAACGAATTTCCATTAAATTATATAAGTTATTTTAACAAAGATATTTGATATTTTTGAAATATAAATAGTTATAATTGAATTATGACCTAAATGGGAGTCATGCACCTTTGTGAAAAATTGCCTATTCTCTTATTCCTTAAAATCAACCGGGATCGAATCTCCTTTAATTAAATAAAATATTTATAATAATATTATTGATAGTTAAATAATGTTTTTTAAACGTCCAATGAATTTATTTTCACATTTTATACTAAAAACAAGCACTCTTGAAAATTGAATGCATCCACATATAAGAACCGTTTCATGCTAGGGCGAATGTCATATAAACGACATTTAGCCGACTTCGATACTAGACAACAAATATGTTTTATGTATTTCACATAAACACGACATTCTCTTAGTTTCACGGCAATAGCGCTCAAGTGTACTCGTTGAAAGCTGGCATATGAATTTTATAAATGGAACGTAATCATTTACTTTCGTTTTTAGTATTGTATAGACGTTTAAAGGAAAGGAAAAGAAATAAGTTGCGTCGGGTATTAAGTTTATGGGTCCACCCCATAAATCTAATCCCATAAATATCACATAAAGGTGTAACTTTTTTAATTTTTTTAAATGGTGAGAGATAAGACGTGTGTTTCAAATTGGATTTAGGGGATTTATAGATCTCATAGGAACTAAACTCGTTTTCGCTCCATTTTTAACCCCTCAACTTCATTGGAAAAAAAAAACATTATTAACAAGTGAATTAAAAAAAAAAAAAAAATTATTTTTCTATTACGTTGACAATGAGGGAACCTGCAAATAAGTCTTTCAGATCCAATAAAAATAAAAAGAAACGAGGCTGGGATAAAACTATCCCTGCTTATGGATCAAAACTTAACCTTGTCCCATAGAATCGGTCGGTCATACACTACCGATATAAAAATCTCTAGATCGATTTTCGTCATATAGATATTTAATGATTTAATTAACTATGAGAATTAATTAAATACGCGAAATGAAACAAAATGTTTGATTACGAACGACAGTTTGACGCATGCCGGCTAACCACCATGTGCTCCATGTCACGTTCATTCCCCGTATTCTATTCTTATCGTTTGAATGACAACAATAGTCGACCATTGTGATGGGAACTACCAGGGCTGTAGCAAGGAGGGAGGCTAGAGGTGCCTATGCTACGGGCGCAATTCCTGGGAGGGAGCAAAAATGAAATATTTGCAATTTAATTGTTATAAGTAAAAGTAATGTTATGTATTTATGTATTTATTCATAAAACTTATAAATATTATTATGTTATACCTATATACCTACTCATAATTATAATTATAATGTATTTTTATATTTTTATAAGTTATTGATTTAAATAAAATTAACAAGTGCTTATATAATTATAAAGAAAAATCATTATTTATATTGCGTTTTTAAATATATTCAGTTTTTCTGTGATTACTTAAGGACGCATTTTGATGTTTCGCTCCGGGCGCAATATTTGATTGCTATGGTCCTGGAAACTACTATTGGCTATTCACAGCAAAATAACGACAGTCGCTTATCGCCTACTCGACAACGATATGTATGAAATGTTTAATTCACTTTTACCCTCGATTGTCATGTAAGCGATATCGTTTACACAGGACAGTTGTCCTAGAGTGAAGTGATCCTAATATGACATTGACAAGTGCATTAGATTCTACGACCGACTACAGCGTACATTAGTTGGGCGGGACACGTTTCCACCAAAAGTGTACCTTTCCCTTTTCCAACAGATTATATTTCGACCGATACCCGTTTCCACGAAATTATATTTTCATCGATTCCTGTTTTCACCATATCATTTTCAATTACACAACTCACAGGTTTAACATATTTCGCATGACATCATATGTATTAGATATTGATATAGCTTATATTAAACTCTGTTATGAATTTAATTTTGTTGACTTGTTTTGACGTTAAAATAAAACACGATGTTAATAATTTAATAACTCCGCACCAGTATCGAAGAGGTAAAGCATTATCATATATTTATAGCATAATATAGGTAACTGCGCGTCAAATCAAAATGTTTGGTTTGATTTTATTTGCCTCACGTGTCAAAAAATGTTCAGACCTTTTTTTTTTTTGCTTAAAAAATAATTAATTAAACATATAAACATGATTTTATTTGTTATTAGGTATATAATATAATTGATTTTTATAGCATTTACTATTTACTATTACATATTAATATAAACACATAATTTTTTTAATTACAAAAATTAGTTTTTAATGAAAAATCCGTTGCTGTATTTTTTCAGCTAACAAATAAATCCTAAGATTATAATTTATATACTTTAATTGAATATATGCTGCACTGATATCTGTTCTAAGACTATTTCTCAATGCGGATTCAATAAAATTCATGGAGGAAAATAGCTGTTCGTTTAAATAAATTAATTTATTTCTCCAAATTACATTTCCTTAAAATTCTATTAATTTTATATCCAAGTATTCGATATTTAACCACTTAAAATAAGATAGAACCAAGTTCATCATACGTAATTTTATGTGTATTTATTAAAAATTGAAAGGTTGGTTCTAGACATCGAAACTGTGAAAATTTATTAGAAAACCATTCAATTATATTTTCTAAAATATTAACATATTTTTAGTTATACATTTTATGACAGTCTGATTATCTTTAAAGTGTAATGAATTGTTCAAATGATTTTTCAAATGTAGAAAATATTTAAATTTTTATTTTTAAGATCTTTACAAAAAATTTAAATTTTTTTTCAAAACCTTTAATATTTTCAAACATTGTTAAGAATATATGTGCCCATGGAGTTTTTTATTTAATTAATTATACATTATTATAAAATCGGTAAAAAACATTAAATCGTTTAATGAAAATAAATCATTAAGTTCTGGATAGTCTTGAGATTTTTCGAATAAAAATAATCGTATTCATTCTAATAATAATTTAACAAATTGATGAAGAACTTGACCACGACTCAACTAACGAACACTGTAATACGTTAAAAGGATAGCGTATTGCGATTCAACCTTCGTCTAATAGTTTAGTAAATTTACAATTATTTGAAGCGCGAGATGTAATGAAATTGACAACTTTTGTAACTACTTCCATTACATTTTAAAGCGATTTCAAGCTATCTTTAGTACACAACGCTAGTGGTATATTGGTGTATTAAACAATGAAAACGTATTATCGGTATTTTTTTTAATTTTTTTTTTTTTTTGAAAGCGAAGTAAAAATTATTAATAATATTTAAATTAGCGTGTCACTGAAATAATGCGGTCGTGTCACTCCGAAACACGCGTGACATAGGTTCGCCATCCCTGGAATAATATATATATTTATCAATTATAAACCTAAACAATATACCAAAAACATACATTTAAATAAAATGGTGATAAATATACATCGAACGGTTTATTTCAAAAAAGCAATTTTAAATTCTGTGCTTGCAATTTGGCCACGAACAGAAATAATTGGGTGCCGATTTAATTTAACGTGGTTTTGGTATAGTCAAATTTAAAAGCTCGGATTATCGACCGAATACCAAAATAAATTATCTGAAATAGGAATTTGGTTAATATTTAATAAATATAATTAGCGGGTGTAATATCTAATATTTGCTATGTATTTATCAAAAAATCTGCAACAGAACAAATTAGTTACTTATATTGATAATTTTGTTTGTTTTAATACTTAAACAAACATTTTGAAAGCAGAATCAATCGTTTTAAAGTGATGATAAATAATAATAAATGATTTAATAATTATGAACGGCTGGAAAGTACAGCATCAAGTGCAATGCTGTCTTTTATTTTGTTTTCCGCATGTTTGGTACTTATAACGTTGAAGGAATATGCACAAAAACTGGACATAACGATTGGCAGAAAGTACTGAAATAAAAAGTATAGAAATCGATTATGGTATAAACGGATGTCGGTTAAAATATAATTCGATGGAAACTAGTACTGATGGAAAAGGGAAATGTCAACTTTTGATGAAAACGTGTTACGCTCTACTAATTTCGTATCAAAAATAATAATTCCAGCACTGCTTTTGGATTACCTAAATATTTATAAATTGTAATCCCTTGGGTGTACAAAATTTGACCAAAAATAGCTCATGAGATAACGATACCGAAATAAACTAACACGTTAAGTGTGTGTAATAAATTATAGGTTATATACAACGACCGCACTAGTTTTACATTGTTTACATTTATCGGGTACGATAACTGGTCTTAAAATAAGGTACATTTTTATAATTAACATTGTCCAAATATATTATATACTATACACATTACCCAGCCAATGTTTACATTGACCATGTCTTTCACTTAAACCGATACATAATGTATATTATATGACGGTGTTTGAGTTTACGAGGCCCTGGGCAAAATAAATGTTGGGTCTTATAATTTATATTAATAAAATATTTTAAGTTCAGTTAAATCAGAACCGCGGGGCCTTAATTATAATTTAAGGCGCATGGCCCTGGGCAACTACCCCTTTTGCCCACCCCCTTGCGTCGTCCCTGTATATATATATATTAAATATTTGGTACTTGGTTTTATAATTAATAGTAAATGTCTAATACTAAGCGAGAAATGTTAAAACTCTCTGAATTCTTTTTCGTAATTCTATTCCAAAATTATTTCGAGATGCAATTTCATAAAATATAAATATGAAGAACAATTGCAGGCTTAAAATACAAACGTAACAGAATTAACGAAAACTATGTCTGTTAATAACGATAACGTGAAATGCATACCAATATTTACCAAGAATGATTACCACATCCACTGGTTATTATATTATACCGTTGTGCGTCACATAATTCGAGATTTAAACTGTTTTTCATATAAATTTGTTTTCACATGTATACATGTATATATATATATATATATATATATATATATATATATATATATATATATATACATTGTATATGTTTGATATAAACAATACAAACATCTAAACTGAAAAATTAAATTTCACGATCACATCAAAATCTTTCACAACGTATTATGTTAATGAATAACAAATTTATGCAAAATTAAATGAGTTACGTCAACTTGTAATTTTATTACACAGTATAATTGTTTTTCGTACGCATAATTGATCGTAGTTGTAATTATTCGGTTACCTCGAAACGACGTGCACCACAAATTTCATCGTTATTTTATCACGTACCTATAATATTCATAGACACGTACAAAAACTGAAGAAGCTTATAAACAAACAAAAGTGCAACGTATATTCATTTCTTTAATGCGTGAGAGAAAAGGCATGTGTTTCAAAGCGGGGATTTAAGGGATATATAGGTTTTGTAGTAACTAAACTCGTTTCCACTCCGTCTCTTAAATTTATTGGAGAAAAAATATTGTTAACGCGTGAATAATAAAAAAAAAAAACCAATTATTTTTCTGTTACGTGAAAAATGCGAGAACAGCAAATCCGTCCTTTAGAATTCAAATCTGAAAATTCTATGCATACACGTTTAACTATAAATTTCAAATATACACCTTATAGAACACCTTCAAGCCGTACGGTGCGCATCCGCTCGTTTGTTTTATATTTCCGACAACTTACGAGTAACGGGACACTATTATTCGGTAAAAATAAGTTACGTCCTATATTTTTTAGGTACATATGTAAGTTGCGGGCAGTGTTTCTAGAGATTTAAAAAAAATATTCATAATGATGCTTATATACAGGGAAGAACTGAAAGCCCAATTGGATATAAGTCTTAGCGAACTAGTAAACAAACTACTCGTATCACTATATTTTATTTTATTTATTTATTTGGACGGAGAAAATACCCATTAAAAATGAATACAAGATTATACTAAGTTTTTACTACACGTTTATTAAATATGTATACGATTTTAAATATACATTAACAATACATTTAATTAACTAATTTTGATACTCTAATATATTATATACAAATTATATATATATATATATATCACATTCACATTGTTTCTTTCGTTTTTCGCTATCGGTAACGATTGCGGCGTGGTATTAAAAAACATTAAAAATAACAAACATCAAATTTTCGGAGGACCCGGGCGGGTATAGCCACCTACCCACCATGCCAGTCCCTTCCCTGCTTATATAGCGTTACGGAGTCAAGGCGACAGAAAAAGAAAAAAGATTGAAAAAGAAGAATTACATTAAAAAAAAAAAATAGAATAATTAGAAATTTAAAAATAACTTAAATTGAATACATATGACAGTTGTTCAAATTTTTACAGGCTTCAATATAGACTTAAGGTAAAATAATAAATTACATTTTAATTTAAAAGTAACTAAAAAAAAAAAAAATAAAAAAAACCATACCAATTATAATAGTAATATTGACAGACTTAAGTCTGATAAAATGGGAATATTGGTTGTGAATTTATAATAAAAATATTGGTTGTGAATTTATAATAAAAATTATATTATCATAAATACAAGGTTATTGATTTACATTTATATATATATATATAAATAAAAATAAATAATAACAAAAAAATATCCCCGTGATGCAATTTGCATTCACTCCAATTATTGCTCCGGCACGTGTGTCTACCACTCAAATCGTGCATTAGTGCGATCCACTGGTCGCACCACTCGGCCGGTCGCCGTAATGGTTACGGATTATGTTTTTCTGAATTCTGAATTAGTCATATTTGCATTAACAACTGTAATGGTTTTGCATAACGCCGTTCAGAAATTACGTTGCACTCTAGCGAACAATATGGAATCTATTAGTAAAATGTAAATAATAAAACGAGCCGTATTTCTCATAAAAAATTTATTATATATTGGTTGCTCCACGTACGCTGTAATGAGACTTTTAGGAATTTAACCTCAAATAATGTAATTGTAAACATTAAAAATTAAAAACTAATTTATCCCGTCACATGTTCTACTTAATGATGTGAGCTGACTAAAACGCATTGAAAAATAAATAAATAATCGTTTCAGATGGACGTTGAAACGTTTTTTACTGCAGACGCCTACGTGTTTGGCGTCCAAGGCCATAGCTAGTAAAATTGAGGGGGAGGAGAGTTTGATTATAAATATGTTTTTTGATAAGCAAATCTTAAAATTTCAAACGTAATAAGCATAAATCATTCAATTATATTTTAAGAAAACATTTTGGAGGAAAAGTTCTTACACCCTACCACCCCTTGGTTACGGCTTTGTCGTCAAACCGCATCGTACCCTTCAGGACTGCTGTTACCCGATTCTGAGGAGTGTTTCATCGTCCCCTATCAACATCAAAAAATCAAAAAACCTGTTTAATATGGAACCTGAATAATATGGAAACCAATTTTTATGTGGAAAAATTATTTAGTCCCAGCGGCTTTAATACATTTTTAAATATGTACATCGTACCTAGAGTAAAATGGAATTTATCTAACGTGAAAATTTAAACAATATTTCTATCATGTACCTGTTTGCCATGAAATATCATATGTGTTCTCTACTTATAACGCCTCCGACTGCATAAAGTTTTCATATTAACATATCATTATTTTATATTTTATAATTCAATATGTCAAAAAGCAATATATAGTGGTGTATTGATAAATATATTTATGGGTATACGCACTAAAAAAATATGAATATTAATCCTAAAAAAATATTCTCGCTTCGCTCGGCAATTTTTTTTTCTCACTACATTCGAATAAATTAATCCTTTATCCATGTTTATAAATTCTAATAAGACTATAAAAAATAACATCACATGATATACATTTGCATGTATTTATACTTAAAATAAATGGTGCAGATTCACGGACAAAGGGCTGAATGTCCATACTCCATATTATTTTATTCAATGTTATTCACTAAATTTAACTAAAAATACATTAAACAGCATACACTTTAATTTTCAACAGTAAAATATTTCATTAAACTTCATAGTTCATAACATTTTTTTCCAATGAACTATTAAATTATTTATTTATTTTCGGTTTTCAAATTTTTTTAGAAGCGTATAACCGTGAAATAATATTTAACATTAGATTTACACCGAAAATCGAAAACCGTGTATACGTATCAACACACCCCTGTCAAAAAATGTTTGATTTTAAATGAAAAATTAAAATTAATTGGATTTAGTGGTAAAGATAAATTATTTGTGAAATTTCATCAAGTGTGGAAAAGTTAAGTCTATAATATACTAAAGGTAAAAATATAAATAAAAGAACATGAATGAATGAATGAATGGTAAGCTTAACTACATAAATTAATGCAAAATTGAAAATACAAATCTACTTAGAATTTATATTTTAGGAAATGAGCGAATGAAAAGAAACCCAAAATCAAACGCAAACGAAAAAATAAATAATATAACTTGTGGTTATTTAGAGCAAAAAACATGCCAATTTCCAGACCAATTATACGTCTAAAGCACGTCAAATTGCTGAACAAATGTCAATGACGGTATTCAAAGCATCAAATGGCTGGTTGGAAAGTTTTATAAGTCGACATAATATTGTTTGACGTCAAATTTGCGGTGAGTCAAATAATGTCGAAGTAAGAAATGTTGACGAATGAAAAGAGAAATTAAAATTAGTAATTATTGATCGGTATGAACCTGAACATATTTGTAATGGTGGTGAAACGGGCTTGTTATTTCGTGCATTACCAATCAAAATACTGTCAGTCAGGGCCGGACTGGGTTAGAAATTTCTACCAGGGAAATAAAAAAATAATGTCCCACTTAGATGTACCAAAGGTATAAAAACAACCCTAAAATAAATGTATAGTTTCTTATAAAATGATTTTATATTATTTTGAGAATTTGAACACTTAATATTATTATTAAAAATTAAAAGACCGTGTATTTAATTTTAGACAGTTTCTAATGCAATTGCATTAGAAAATGTATCTATGCCTGTTCGCACAATGAGCCTAAACCGATAAACCTAATGGTTCACGCTATTTTTGTGTGCTCGTTGATTGTTGAAAAACTTCTAGTACTAATAGGGTACACGAAAAGAACGAAAAAGTTGATGATGAAGTAAATGTTAACCACGACATGCATTTATGTACTAATAATAACGATACTGATAGCATTATAAATTCAAAAGACGCTAAAACAACCCAGTTCTGATGACGAAAATGATAACGTGTTCGTTGTCGGCATTGGCTAGTGGGTAATATGTGTATAAAAATTACTTTGTAGGAATAAAACTTTTAGATGTGTTCGCATTGGGCCAGAATAATTGCAATGAACTCGTAGAACCCATTCTGAATGAGAACAATTTAATAGTAAAGAATACGGTTTGAAGACAAAAAAAAAACTTTAGGGTCCTGGAAGAAAAATGTTGTACGGAAGTACAAGTTTATTGCAATTCTTGAACATACAATTTTTAATTTTAATAAAATATTTAACTGCGCGCAATAAAAGTTGGTGAGATTTAATAAATAGCCAAGAACTATAAAATAATAACAAATATTTTTTGTAGATAAATTTTTTTTCATCGACCTGTACTAAACGGGAACGTGTCGGAAATGTAAAACATATTCGGTCCCGACCGTTTCCATGCTATAATTTTTTTTTTTTTTTATGGACAGGTTTTTAATGTACACATTTTATTTCCCCGAACATTAACGCGACATTAACGACCGGTTATTAAATTATTTAGTGTTTGGTTACGCTTTGAAAACGTGCGCGGGGAACCGCTTCTTCGCGTCCGTCACGGCTTCACGACGGTGTGAAACGGAATCGATAACCGTGTAAAACAAACGTCAAGCCTTTTGACACTGATGCGAGTGGGCTGGTTGCTTCGCGCGTAAAAGCAATAAATTCGACGGGCGAATTTTGATCGTTCGTTTTCAACCCCGTGCGTCGGCAAATGAGACGTCGCCATGTCAATACATTTTTCAAACGTAATCAAACATTGTTGTTGATATAAACGCTCGGTTATTCCGCTTTCGAGCACATTTTCGCATCGTTGGAACGATAAGCTTAAACACATGCTGGTTACATCACCGCGGACGCTTAGCCCACACCAATGGTGGAACTAAGAAGTTTTACGCCCGGGGAAAATGTTAAAATTACGCCTTATCGTAGACCAATGATCAAATACTCTTCTCGAGAGATTTTTTCTAATTATTAATATATAATAATAATTATTGAGTTTTAACCTAATATCAGTATTTAACGAAGTTAAGGATATCAAATTAGTTGTTAATAAATTACACTCTCTAAAGATTTACGCCCGGGGATAAATCTCCGTCTTCCAACCCCTAGTTCCACCTCTGCTCCTCATCCGAACGGCTCATGAAAAATGATAATAAATATTCGTCTATGGGATTATTCTACATTATATACGTGACGTAGATCGTCTGGGATGCTACAGCATCATTTTGCCCCAAGCAGAAAACCATAATCTACGTTTTGTACTCGATTCGTTACCCCGTGTTTTTATCCCCTAACTCTAGTTGTAACATTGATATCAATTTTTTCCCCCGATTGAAAATACCGACATGCTTTGACAATATCCTTTTCGCTTGAGAGGGTAAAGCCGATTGTAACACTTTTACCTTCTACTCTACGAAGAGAATTATCACGTGTGTGGACTTAACTCCCAGTGGAGATGGTCCGCAGGGGACCAGTGCAGAGCAACCAGAACGATGGTAAGACTATGGTACAGAATCAATTCTGCACTAAGCCGAACTGATGACTACGCGCGTCGTTGCCTGCTGTGTGACCCTACATTACTCTTTAAATTAATTAAACGATTAAATTAGTTTTTCAATTCTAAGATTACGAAGTACCTATACGAACACTAATATACTTAATTTTAATGTATATATTATTCACACACATTATATTATTATTTATAGAGTATTTTCGAACCATCAATTTTAATAGTTCGTAAATACCAGTTATAAGAGTTTCTGTTCAAAATAATGTGAAACTAATTAATAGAAAAATATTGTAGGATCTTACAAATCACGTACATTTTTTAAATTTGGCATATATATTTTCGATATACATTTATAAAATTATGTAACATCTCGTGCATTTTTCTACCATTACTTGTACACAATTTAGAATAAAATAAGATGCTTAATATATAGTCAATAGCTTTGAAAATAATTTGCACATTATTACCATTAATTCATAGACCTTTACGACATAGGGCACTGGATAACAATCACAGCTGTAAAAACGATAATTTGATATTTTTCAAATCGATTTGATGAATCGTATACTTAGTTTTTCAAAACTGTAAAACTCTTTACAATAGTGATATAGAATTAACTATGAAAATGAGGATAATAACAATTTCACAGTTAAATATATCTTATAAATAAAATTATAAAATAAGCAAAACAATGAATAGGTTTAAATCAATATTTAATTTGCTTTTTTCGTGTAAAATACTTTTCTAAGAACATTTTGAACACATTATAATAGTATAATATTTTATTATATATATATAATATATATATAATTAATTTTAACATTTACACTAAATCTTAAAATAATATTTATAATATTTATACACTTTACACTAAAGAGAAATAATTGTTTTGATTTCATACGCTTGAAGTCATTAAAATGCTAGATTATTAAGTATACAAGTACAGATAAATGCAATAATACAATTTGTTTACATGGAAATATAATTGAATTATCTTTAAGTTAGTGAGATCTAAGAGACTTTAATACAACTAAGACAAATGGAAGTATATTTAAATAGCAGCAATGAAATACAGGTAAAAAACTGTCAAAATAACATGTATAAATAAATAATAAAAACTTAAGTTTGTAGTATACTAAATTATAAATGTTATATAATTGTTAAAATACATTAATGATATACTATTAGACAGAAATGTGCGTAAATGAAAATAATTAATCTAACGGTGTAAATTAATCAGACCATAGATATATAAAATAGATTAAGTATGTATTTATCTAAAAAAATTTTTGGAAAATAAATGAGTTACACAAACTGTTATTTTTTCGACATTCACTTGAAGCAACACAAGCATAACAATATGTATATTAAACGGGCACAGAACTTATTTAACACAAATTTCTAATCATAACAGTAAAAATAATACAAATATTTTACTCATACAAATTAAAATTAATAATAGTAGGTACATTTCATTGGGAATATACCACAATACAATTTAAAAATTCACTATTAGGCGGAGCAAAAGCCAAGTATTCATTATTGAATAATAATAAAAAAATATTTAACTTTTGCTTTTAGAATATTATCTTTTAGCTAAATCTGTTTGCACTGTTTTTCACATATTTTTTATGTATTAATCGGGACGGAATCGAAAATTTTTTTTTTTTTAATGTCATGTATACTATATTTGACCACGCAAAATTTATTAATAAAACTAAATTATAGAATTAATAGTTTTATACATTAGTTATAAAAAAGTAAGAAATCAAAAATTATTTCGGCATATAATTTATGAAAAATAATAATAGTAATAGTAATGTCATGTATACAAAATTGTACTTTTCTTTAAATATTATTTTATTTAATTAGCCAATAATAACTGTTTATAATTTTGAGTAAAAATTAAGTTCAAAAAGCAAAAAAACGAAAAATGATTACAAAATAATTAATTTATCATACAATAATCCATTAGTATTTGATAGAAAAAAAATAATAATAATAATTTAAATTTTAAGTAAATATGACATATAAAATATAGTTAAATTGAACAAAATATTTTTTAAATATGCATAAGATAAAAAAAATAATTTTCATGTTAACATACTAATTTGCGTCGAATAGGGAACTTTTAAAAAAGAAAAAAGAAATTTTTTTTTTACAATTTTCAACCAAAAAATTAGATAATACACACCATTTCAGAATAGATCTGTCATAGCAAAATAAAAATATTTTGATCAGCTCAACAATAAAATAACTACTATATTATTTTAACAACCTAACAAATATTAAGGCGTATAATTCTTGGTGGTCAATTATAATTTGCCTATAATGGCAAATAATATTAAAAACATTATGTATATATATATATATATATATATATATATATTAATATATAAACATTATTAAAAAGTGTCAATATAACTACTAAGTAATCTGTACACATTAAAACACTTTATCACAGGATAGAGTCGCAAGTAAATAATCAGTCTATTGTCAGCATATGGCCACTTCATCTCCTTCAAGAGTTCCAGCCACTTTATTAAGCTTATGACTGAGATTAATCTTTTGACAATAAGGATCCATCTCTAATGAGTCCAAAATCTATAAAGAATACAGTTAATTAATAACACATCTGGCTTAATAATTTCATTATAAAATATAATATCGACGCCTTAGTTTAAGACTGCAATAACTCAAATTATGAAACTACTGGTTCTAGAAAGAAATACACAACCTCTAGAGGTGAATAATGTAACTAAAAGTTATTGCGATATAGAATCAAAATTGTCGTAATTTTTCAAATATTATTACATAGATAATTCAATTCTGAATATTTTTGAATTATTGCTATATATTTTTTTTTTCAGTTATTGCAGACTTGAACTGAGGCAATGATATAATTACTAATAAAATAAATACGATATAGTGAAATATACTTAAAAATATAATTAAATAGTTAATATTTTAAAAGAATACGGTTGTATTAAAAAATAAATTTTTAAGGATGCATTCATATAAATGTTAAATTACTAAATTATTTATTAACGTACCGCATCATTATATTTGGAAGCATAAATGTACAGTTCCTTCAAAGCAGAAACTATGTGAAATTGGCCAAAATGAGAAACAGACAACTGTTGCATAGTTGTGCTTAGTTCTTGATCTGTTATTTGAGGTAGATTTTGAATGTCACTATAAAACCTGGAAATAATATAAATATTATTTACATTTTAAAAAATATATTTTATTAACGAGTCTGATGCTTTTGAAAAACATTAATTTTTACCTTAAAACGGTCTCTCTGTACTGAGGGATGTCTTTTGCAAAAAGAAGTTTATTTGAAGGCGAATCTTTCCCAAGTCTATGGTCTGAAGTAGAACATGAATCCATGAATGTTTGAGCAATAACTGATAAACAAGAGTCCACTGTAGGAGTTTTGTCAATATCAAATATAAAATCTGGATTTTTTATGAAATTCACCCAAAACCTCAGTGGAAGACTGTAAATTAAATACAACAATTTAAACATCAGTCTTTCAGGTATAATTTTATAAATACTATAATATATATCTTATGAACGTGATTTTCATTCATTAATTCTATAAACTTAATATTTGTAATGTTTATAATTATAAAAATTGATTAATAGTACTGCAATAATTAACATGTTAAAAGTACCTATTAGACTTCCAAGAATGAACGACTTCTGGATCAGTTATATTGTATTTTTTAGCTGCTTCATCAAATAAATCAAACAACCATTTGACCGCTGGGGGGAGGGATTCATTAGCTGCCAAAATTGTAGAGAAAAAATCATCAACAAATTTCTGTATTGTTCCCTTTGTTGATAATAATCTAGTTAAATATATTTCTGGAATAGCTTTATGGGTTCTTTCTGGCATTTTGTTTGTATGATATTGTTGTGGTGTATCAGTAGATCTAACCAAGTGATACACGGTACCATTGGAACTAGACCCTGTATCAATACCTCCATTGCTGGTGGAAATAATAGCTCCAGAATAATATGCAGATGTACCTAAATTAAAATGTTATCATTATACTTCTTAATTTATTTATATTCATATTTTTATATAATTACAGTTGTGGCACGATTGCAAACAGGTTTTATTGTATGTGTCGTGTTGCCGGGGAATAAGAGTCATTACAGCAGTTTCTTTTACACCATAATGTGCAAGTGTATTTAATTTTTTCCATCCGCATAAATTCTTAGTTGTAACGTCATAATCCTGGAGTGTAAGGTGACCTCCTCTTCCATGACGCCATTCTTTAATTGTAATAATACAAAGATTATAATAGAAGAATAAGTTATAATAACTCATTAATCTTACCTAAATCAACATCATATACCGATGGTCTAAGCGAAAATGCTGTATTTTTATAGACAGCGTCAAGAATTTTTGATTTAACCTGACTAATGGTATCACAGTCTAAGACTTTACACTGCACTTTATCATCCAATTCATCATGCATAACATATAAATTCTGAAAATAATATACATTATACAAATAGGTTACAATATACTCATAAGATAAATTTATAAAAGAAAAATAAAAGTAAGGTTAAATAAAATTTTATTTTAGTTGTATTGTACTAACAACAACACGATGATCTATTTGTTCTCGAAGTAAACGGTCTTCGGACAAACTGTATCTAGCATCATAAGTAATTGCATCAACTGGCCCTTTTTCAACTTGATGTTTTATGGCTTTATAAAGTAAAAACAATGAAGATCCTGAATATTCTTTAAGATATTTATACATGTTGAGTGCCATCCAATTAGTTAACATTTTTTCGACAACAGATTCAGTTCGTCTCAACATTAAATGTGGATGCTTAGACATAACTGATTTATCAATCAGTCTAAGTAATAAACTTCTTAACACATCAGTTGCATACTCCATTTTATTCATTAGAACAACCATCAATAATGAAGCAACATTTACTCTAAGAATTATAAATAATAATTATACAAACAATGAATATATTTAAAATTATTTATAAAAACTCACTTATCACGAATACTAAAAGTTTTTTGAGATTCGAGAGTATCAATGAATGATAGAACAAAATGTTTATTATTTATGAGCTGTTCAAATTGAATCATAGCTGCATCATAATTTGTAGTAGATCCAGCAATAACAACCTGAAGAAAAAAATAATGTATTGATACTTTTTACTATATTTTAATTACTATAACTAAATTTTACTCCAAAATCATTTCTTACTTTTGATTCATTTAAAATAGGATGGTCTCGAACACCAGGGAAGAATACTTTCAAAATATATTCATTGTGATCTAATGTAGGAATACCAGAAGATTCTAAGTCTGCAGTTAGGTCAGTCATATCAGTTTGTAATTCAGCAAACGCTTAAGTAAAAAAAAACAATTATAATCAAATTTTAATAAACATTAATTTTAAACAGTTAAATCAAAAGATTATTGAATATTTAATATAAATTTTAATTGAAAATTTAAAATGATAAAATGTAATAAGAACCTTGTTTACATTCGGAGCGAACATTGCTTTCTAATGTATCCATTTGAATTTGAATACGTTTATACTCTCTTTCAGCTTGGGTAGACTTTCTTCGGTACAAAAACAATATAATAAAAAATATAATAATTATGCACAAAGCGCCAGTAACGGCACCTGCAATTGCCTCAGGTGAAAATGAATAAGAAGACATCACATCATATTGTAAATATCCCACATTGAATCTTAGCTTTTTACCCACACGAACCTTTACATTAAAAAAAAATAACATTATAATTAATAACAATATTAAATCTCAGAAAACTACAAATTAATAGCAAATTTTTTCAAAATAATCGTACTTCATTAATAAAAATAAACCTTAAATCAAACTTACCACAACTAAAGGCAATCCTGTTTTTGTGGGAGATCCAAAATCATCAATAGACTGTGGTTGATATTGTGGTGGAATACAAACTAATTGTGTACTGGCTAATGATGTCACGTTGCAAACTTCCATCCCAATTGTTACATTAACATCAGATTCATCACATGCTAAATTTAAATTTTCACCCTAAAAATTAATAAATATATGCATAGTAAATGTTTATAATTTTTATAAATAAGAAAGAGCAAATATTTTGTTAATGACTCAATTATTATAATTATTAATAATACTGTATGATGAATACTATAACTTAAATAAACAAATTATAATAACCTATTATTTTTTATTAATATTTTTACCTACCTCAATAACTAATGTATCTCCTTTGTATGATTTAATAGTATTTGGAAATTGGAAAAACTTTGGATCTTGTACATAAACGATTTGAGATTGCAATACTTTTAGATGTTTTTCTAAATCTCTAACAGCGGCAACATTATCCATTATAAAGCCAACTTTCAAAGTCAGATAAGAATCAACATATTTCCCATTTGTGGCATGTCTCCTTCTTTTCCTAAAATTCTTCATATGTTTAAGAAATTGACTATTAGCAGAAGGAGAGGGACATTCCATTTGTGCTGAATTAAGAACTACACATTCCTATGATAAAATTAAAATGAAGTGTAATCATAACTTTTAAAAATAAGGCTTTATATTTAATATGAAAATATATGCTTACAGTTTTGTTAATAGGATGGACAAAATCTGAATCGACATAAATAACCATTTCTGGTTTTTGAATTATATCAAAGTTTGTCCCATGAACTGTTATCATTCTTCCACCCGACAAAAAGCTAATAAGTGGTTTAATTTCAGCAACAGTAGGATCACTTCGGTATGTAAAAGGTTTTGATAATGTTCTATTGGAACCATCAATAATCAAATACATTGAGTTAATGGTTTGGGGTCTACTTGCAGACGAAGTTATACATGTAAGTCTCGTGCTTGAAGCATGAGTTGAATTGACTGTACATGGATAATTATCAAGGAATGCAGTCACTGAACTTCCAATGTTTAAATTGTGTCCACTAATGGCTAATAATGTACCTCCACTCTGGGGTCCCATCATAGGAGACACTTTATCAAGTTTAACATTCTGTTGAATATAATATACTTGATTAATTTTAAAACTTAAATAAATAATATTCATCATAAATTATACCTTATAACTGAAGTGCACGGAAGACTCTGTCACACCAGCATTATTACCAACAACAATAGATGCAATTTTTTCAGAATTTGATGGTCCAGTTCTACAGACTATTTTTACAGATACTTCATAATCAACTAAATGACATGAAATACCACCAATGTGAATTTTACCCCAAACATCTTCTCTGTTTAAACCTAAATTACTTCCTTCAATAGTAACCATAGTACCTCCTTCAATAGGTCCACTTAGAGGTTTTATCTAAAAAAAAAATATTATATTATAGACATTTTCATGAATAACTAGTACACGATTTTCATACCATATCTATTCTTGGTTTAGGACATTCATTAGTAGATTTTTCCAAACAAGTTTCTGAGTATACACAAGTACTTGAACACCAAGTACAATGATATTTACGATTTCGTGTCACACATAAGGAACAATCAGGGTGTTCTCGATGAGATCCAAGAATATCACATTTGTATAAAGTAACATTAATTGTATCAACATGATGATTTCTGTTCCAAACCATACTAACCATAGCATCATATTCTCCAGAATTAGCTTCATATGAGTACTAATTTAATATATGAACATAGTTAATAAGTTACATTATCATAATAAATCTTAGATCATTAAAAATCTAAAACTTACAGTAGTTTTATCACAGACAATATACTTTTCTTCAACCCTTGCAGGAACCATTAGCTTGGCCCCTTCAATATTAATTATACATTGAAAACCTGTATGCCCGACTTGAGGGTTGGGTAAATTTTCTACTTGCAGAACAATTTCTTTAGGAACACCATTGGGCAGTAATATTTTTTGAGCTGGTTGAACAAACCGTGGACAAAACATAGCACCATGGTTTTTTAAACGGTTAGGGTTCTAAAATAAATATTTCAATAAAATAACAAATACTGCATACAATAAAATAGATTTTCACTTACATTTTCACCACTTATTATAATACGTTGACAACTAGAAATATTATTTGTACATTTATTTTCATAAACACACCAATTACAAGCCCATTGAGATTTAACACAGCCCATGCAACGGTCATGTGCTGAACAATCATAGTATGCAAAATTTCTACTGACAAAATCTTTATTTGTTTCTGAAGATCTCACTGACAAAGACACATATACATGATCTTGATTTTTTGGTATTTTTGGACGTGATTGAACTGAAGGAGTAGAACATTGTAAACCAAATGGCATCACAATTGCATCCAATGGTTCACTTTTACCGAAAACACAGCGGTATTTTGCTCCAATGGGTAATTCTGGCAATGTTTTAACTGTAAGTTGTAACTAGAATAATAAAAATAAATAATTTATTACAATTTCAACAACTACAATAATTACAGATATTATAAGTAAATATAATAATTAGATTTTTACCTTATTGTTTATTTAAAGGAAAGTTTTTAATAATTACCTTTGACATTTGATGTATTGGAATACGATCTGGATTTATTTGTTCAAAATCAATACATTGTTGTCCACTACCTAGTGATAACCATCGAGGTGAACTGTGGCTTGCTTTTTGACAAGTACTTCTTACAGTACATCTAGTATTTGAATTAAAAATAAATTAATTTGTAATTATTTATCTTATAACTATTACAAAATATAATATATATATATAGTTCTAGTAATTTACAAAATGAAACAAATAATAAATTGAAAATATATCAAATAAATTATTAAAAATAGATTTTTGTTGAGATTATAATGTAGATAATTTCAGTATGTTTACAATAAATCATATACATTAAAGCTTTATTTTTTATGATAATTTATCATAATAAAATAATAAAAATGTAACTAAAGAAAAAAAAATTATTAAAAGGTTAATAATTGTAAATTAACATATAAATATATAAACATTTTATTGATAATTTATCAATGATAATTATTAAACTAATTTGAATAAAATTAAATTTTTTATCTTAAAAATAAATCATTCTACACACAATAATAAACTTCAATTAAAATATGACATATTATACACAAATATTTTACTAAATTTATAAAATGTAATAAAATATTCAATTGGAATTAAAAAAAAGGTTATTCATAAAATTATTTATCTGGAATAAACTAAAAAAATATTTTAACGTTTTAATCAGTAGTGGTTAAACGGGGAAGACTAAAAGCAGACCCTTCTAGATCTCCTCTTATCCGGGTTTATGTTTAAATGAGCAAACAGTTTACTAAAAAAAAAAAGTTAATGTCTTAACTATTTACTGTTTACTAAAATGTTTGCTCCAATAGAGGTTCTTAACTATTTAGTTACTTCTCATACACCAAGCAATATGAAAAAATAACTGGAATATGTACGTAAATATATACAAAATATTTTTGACATCACTCTTTGAGGCTTCTCCAGAACCACCATGGGTTTTGATACATTATATTATTTAATCTTCAATTTAAAGAGATTTTTAACAAATTTAAAAAAATGTATTAATAATTAAATGAAAAACAAATTTTTGTATCCTGATTTATATATTTTTAATTAGGGATTAAGAGAATTAATTTACAAAAAAAATCTTTCAAGTCATTTTCAGTTTCAAATCAAATAATACTCGAAATATATATCTTTGAAACATTTATAACTAGAAATTTGTAGTTTTAATTACAATATACATACAATAGTCAAACATATATTTAATTCATAATCATACCTTCGTTCTAGAGAACACCAACCACAGTATGGATCATTTGCTTCCAGACATGAAGAACAATTAGTAAAACTATTGCAGTGCTCAACTCTGACTTTCAGTACCTATTATAATTTTAATTTATAATACATTTTTAAATTTAAGAATTTGCTAAAAAAAACTTACACTGGATCGCGTTAAAACATATAGGTGTTCTCCGTTGGTAGTAAGTGACGTATCAGGTAATATAGCATTTCCATCATCTAATACTACTTCTTCATAGTTCACTCCATGTGTAGATGATGACAACAATACTTTTTTAAGAATTCCTGTTGAAGTTCCTAAGAAAATTATAGTATTCTTTTCTGTTGTTGCCAAAGTGATTGAAGAAATAAGATCATTAGGGAAATTGATTGCAGATTGTGTAGTTATTGGTTCAGTTCCAGATATTTTCAACCCAACTTCACAAAAGTTTAATATATTTCCAGTTGACTAAAAATGAAAATTATACATATAAATTTAATGAAAAGAAATAAAAAAAAAATTTTTATTCTAAATCACTCACTCCTGCAGTAGGGCAATTCCCTTGTAATATTAGTCCAGAAATGTAAGGCATGTTACGATATTTGATTGTGCCATTAAAGCACATGTGAATATTTTCGTTAAACTTTGACTCAATATATTGCATACTATAAGCACATATTGCAGATTGTGATTTAGGTTCATTGTTAGTAATGCTTTGGCTTGGTGAAAAAGATCCCACTAAAACTTGATCATCAGTATCAATGCCTAGACTAGCAGCTAAGTCTTCACCAGCATTACTAAGTTTAAGATCTTGTGCAAGATTATAATCCACCAAATCTTTACTATTAGACGATTCTTTAACCATACATTGCAAAGTAACTTCTGTATAACTATCATAATTAGCATCATCTATACAAACTCTAGCTAATCTAGTAACATATCCTAATTCTTCATTTCCAGGTAAATGGGAAAATTTTTGAACAATAACGAAATATGCATAATCACTAGAGTTAAAACCATATATATACTTTACAAGAAAGCGGTCACGATAGTTAACATTAATATTAAGTGAAGATTGTTTTGAAAATGAAAACTCTGCAAGATCTAAGTTATAAAGACTACGGCTTGAAATTGCTGGTACGGCATGTCTATAATCTCCATTGTTGGTAAAAGTTGTTCCGACATACAGTACATTTGAATGACCCCAATTGTTATAATGTTCAGGTCCAATAAATGCATAGGTAGATGCTTGTTCTGTATTAGCAGCAATACTCATAGGAATAAATTGAGCTGGTAATGAAACATTTACCATTTTGTATTTGTTGCATGCTCCTTGGAATATGGACCCACATGCTATTAACATTCGAGATTCTAGGTCGATGATTAAAATTTTATTATAATTTTCAGTAAGTGATGTTTCAATAGGTGGGGATGTTGGACAACCACTAGCCGGACATTGAGAACTATCGGCAAGGGGCCCAGTTTTAGTGCATGTTTCCACAGTTAAATTGGACCCCTCTAATTGTATAATTTTGTTTACAGCTCCGATGTAAACACGGCCTCCTGGACTCTTGTCTATAGCCATATGAAGTAGATGGTCCGAAAAACATTCTGACTGTGTATTCTGTGGGTATTTGGCTATAACTGACATTGCTAAACTGCATTTTAATGTTGAAGTTATTAGCAATAACAGCAACACAAAACATAATTTCGAATTCTGCATTACCAATGCTCCTAAAGTAAAGTAATAATTTTAGTTGAAATTACAAAAATGTTTAACACTATAATGGGAGAAAAATATAAAAATATATAAGCTTCAATTAATTAAATAATCAAGACTTTATTACTTACCCACAGTAATAAATTTCCAATCCATTTAAATGATATCGGCATTTTCAAGATATCAACAATAATAATTTGTTATTTATTAACATATTGTTAATGAATCTTTTATCACTTATTTATTGATAAATGATTCTTATAATATGTACCTAAATTAAATAAAGATACACAAATTAATTATTAAAAAAATTATATGATTATACCCCATATTACTAATTTAATTAAAAAATTATCATAGCTACAATATTTATCATTTATAAATATAAATTATTAAACATTTAAATTATTATTATTATTTATTATTTAACATTTTACATTTTAATGAAATAACATAGGTAGGTATTGCATAATTAAATGAGAACAACTATTACTAATATTAGCACACCCATGATGATATGAATTACCAACAATAATGGAGTTGAGTAAACATAAGAGGTAGACTAATAATTAGTAATAAACACATAAATCCAATTAACATTTATTGATAATTATTACAGTTATTAAAACTTTACATTTTATGAGTCTTATCAAAGATAATTATTCAAAACATTTATTAAATGAATTAACTTTAAGTTTACAATACTTAATGTGTACTGAAGATCATTATCATTTTACTTAACTCAAATAAAATATAATTTGGAAAAACTAAAAATGTCATAAAAATATTTTGAAACTAGTTTTTGACTAAATAGCTATTATTGTTTAATGGATATTCAATTAAATAACAGATTTTAATAAAATTTTACTTTTTGTTAATAAAACATTTATGCAATTTTTCAGTATTTTTTTTTATTTTTATTTTTTTTTTTTTTTTTTGGCAATAAAGAAAATATGACTTGTATCCAATTTTCTTAAAATCTCAAATATAAAAATTTAAAATTTTATGAATTTTTAACCACAAAAATGCAACATATTTTTATGATAATTTGTTTTGTCAAAATTTAATATTTAAAATACTCATGAGCTGAGAAAACATAATATTTTAAATTATCTATAAAAATCTCAAAGGTCGTTTGAAAATTATACCAACTATATCAAACAGTAAAATAAGCATACAATTAAAAAAGTTTCTATCATTATTGTATTTTAAGTTACAATGAAAAAACAAAATTCAATGTTGTAAATGTTTTTATTTCTATATTCTATTTCAGTCTTACATAATTATTAAGAATAATTTTAAGTAATTAGTAAAATTTCCCACCTTTAAAGTACAAACCAGGCAACATTTATTATCAAAAATCTTTTATAATTGTGATGATCAGAGCAATTCAAATCAAAATCGTGTATACTGACATTAAAATTAATACATTCCTTGTATCACTTAGAATTTAAAATTAAAAAAATATGAAAATATAAATGCTAAACTTCTTGTTTAATAAATAAATCTGAAAATTAAGATATTTAATAGTACTTTGTATAATTTTAAGAAGCCATAAAATATTATAATCTGATGGGTTAAATTTTGTATTGGTTTAAGTTTATTCTACCATTGTTATATATAACTATTAATTATAACCAACTATATTTATGTTAGTCTTTTTATAGAAAAATAAATTATAACTAACACAAACATTTAAATTAACTTATTTTAACATTGGTATCATACATAAATAATATACAACTTACATTTAAACAGGATATCCGTCTGGACAATACAAAGATCATTTAAATCCATAGTCAAAAAAAGAAGATCTATTTTCTTTTTTTTTTGTAAGTTGTTTTCATTACTTACAAATCAAAATAATTACACAATTAATGATTAATTATAATTTTGAAGACGGGATTTATCCATATAATTTTAGTCATAATTCCATAGACATATTGTGTTTAATTTGATTTCTGTAAAATTAAAAATAAATTTGTATAGTATATTACAAACATAATGAATTATAAATAGTTAATTTAATATATATATATATACTTATTATTTTTTTGAACTTAATTATAATTTGTAGGTTTAACTTATACTTGAGCTAATACCTATATCATATATTTAGTTCATTAATTATGTCTTGAATTATGCATTGAATTTATCAATACAAGTAGAGAAATCAAAAAAACATAAAGGGTATAATTTTCAATACTACTACTTTATTATAACTAAAACATAATCAAATTTCCAAAAATTTGAAAATGAAACATGATTCATAAATAATAATAACTTTTATTAAATATAAAAATCAGGTTTCTATAAATGATACAGGTATGGTGTGATAAAAATATGCCAAAACAATTATTTGTACAGTTTAAACATCATTACTAAGAGTTACTTTATACTAATATGTACTAAATTAATACATTTTAAACAAACATCTTTTAAAATTTTAATAATTAAAATAACATTGCTGAAAATAGTGTAGCTAATATAGTATTTGTGAATCAGAGGGGTATTTAGACTTACTTCTAGGGTTTAGGTTTTTTTTCTTTAATTCAGGCTCAAAATTTACAAGTAAAATTTTAGGAAATATTTAAATCAAAAAACCTTTAAAAAAATTGATTCCTTAATATTTGTGGTTTTTTTTTTTTAATCTAATGTTGGATCCACTTAGAATCGATTTTCTGTAGTTATTTTTTAACACCTGTTTGTGTTTTGGAAGTTATGCTTGTAGTTTATTTGATTTTTCACTAAGTATTGACCCAACAAAAAGCCCAATTCGGTAATTACAGCCATACGTAATTTGATTTTTTTTATAAAATGATCTACATTACAAAAATTTGAAATGTGTATCTCTCACATAAAAATCAATTCCTTAAATACGGATTCAAGGGGGGGCAATCGCTCCTTCACTCTCCCTAAAATATACCCATGTTACATAATACATCATAATTAAGAAAATACTATGGGGCCAGACAAAGCAATGATGATTAGACATAGTTCTAAGAGACATAATGGACGACTTAAGACCAGAGTAGAATGGAGACTTAAATTACGCACATAACAGGGAAGAATGGAAGCAACTAGTGACTACAAACGGCCTAAATGGCCAGTAAAAGAAAAAAAGAAAAATTTAAAAATACACACTTTTAATATTTCTTAAATAAATGTATATAAAAGAGAAATTTGCATTCACACCTTATTCTCATAAATCTTGTTAAGTTTATTATTAATCAACAGCATATTTTACTATTTTCCACTAATACAATTAAAAAATAACCGAGTCAATTACAGGTAGAAAAGCAAATGCATAGTATACATTTGTTTTGGCACAATGATTGTTTTTGGATAAAAAATTAAAATAAAATAAATTAAGTATACTTTAGTCTTTACATTTCAAATATTTTACACAACATTTATTATTTTAAAATAAGATGTACACAAATAAAAACATACAGAAAAAGAGACATATAAATTGTTTGAAATAGTTATTTTACCAGAAAAAAAATTTGATCTCTAAGCTTTGAAGGAAACAAAATAAAAATAAATTTCTGTTGTTGTAAAAGAAGCATTTGTTGAAATGAAAAAAAAATTAACACTATTTTGGCTTCTCGCAAGGCATTATTACAAAGCCGATAAAACAACACAAACTTTAAGAATAGCAAATAATTAAATATTAATAATATTTAATTTTTCAGATATACCTACAGTACCTATCAATCGTTGTTATAAACAAATGCTCTCAAAATGAAACCTGTAATGGGTGGAAAATGTAAACACACTTCTAAAGACATTGATGTAAACAATAACTTAAATATTATTAAACCATTCTTTAACCGAATCCTAGTGTTTTATTACCAATAAAATAGTCAATCCGAACAATACGCTCAAAAATATTGATGTAGAAAACAACTAAACTATTATCATTAAGAGGGGAAAAAAATAGCTAAATTCAAGCATTAGTGTTCAGAAGCAGTTCTCGCTACGATCGGACACAGAAGAAAGTCAACATGAACAATATGGGCGGAAGACAAATGTCGGGCGAAGTTGATAGCGTTTCAGATGACGAACGTTAAGGGTGGGCAATGGCAAAACGGAAGGGTTGTTAGCGAAATAAATACCTCAGATGCGGCCGTGTGTGCGCGTGTTGAGATGTCGGGCGGGGAAGGAAGACGTAAAACAGGTGCCCGGGCACGAATTTGAACCGACGGCCGAGTGCACGCTCCAAGGGCCAACGTTTTCGTCCGTCTGTTCGTCGCTGTTCGGACCAGTTGTCCCGCGATCGTCCGGCTGAGGCTGTAACGGCGGCCGCGGCGGCGGCAGCGGCGGCGGCGGCGACGGTGGCGGCGGCGGAGGCGGCGGCGGTGGCGACGACAGGGCGGACCGAACGGATTTGGTCGATTTCGTGTCGCGTTCGCGACGGCGGTGGACGTGAAAAACCGAACGATTAGTTCCGTCGGTAAAACGGCGTTCGATGCGACGCGGACGACGTCAGACGCGGAAACAATACGTCTTGCAGACCATTATGTTGCGCACGGACGATATTGTTAAGAATTTATGCCATTATCAGCGCTGTATCAGCGGGCATTCGATTTTTGTTAGACATGGAGGTGGTTTCGGGCTTCCATTTTGGAACGGTCGGCGCGGTCAGTTTCGTGTCGTACGTGTACCGCGGGCTCCTCCCGTGCACGGACCCCCGCGAGCGTCTCGTCGTCGGCGCGGCACAATTGCACTTCGCGCACTTGTTCCCACCGCGCAGGCACCTGCTGCAACGCGGACGGACGGTCGTGATCGCATTGATCCGCTGCCAACGATTACCAACGTTCGTGTTCGATGTTATCAACCGTCGGACTTCGGACCGAAGTTATCGCGATACCATCGCCCTACGTAATGATGTTGTTGCACTGTTGTTTACTCTCGAAAACGCGTTTCAAGCGTGAACGATCATTTCCGAGTCGGTATCTCCTACGACAACTGACTGACGTCATCGTTCGTGGACCGTCGAATTTTCCCCGTGCCGGCCTACTGGACCAAGCACAGGGCCGTGTTAAGGTGGGATCGAACGGGGCGATTGCCCCCGGGCTCTGCGCTTAATATGCTACCTGTGCCTAGTGGCCTCGTAGAAAAAATTTTGCCCCGGGCCGCTGAAATGGTTGACACGGCTCTGGGACCAAGACTTCAATAATTCGATATTAAATTATTTTCAACGGTATGTGTGCACTACACTTAACGCACCCGTGTCCGACCGTTCCGTCGAATGTTAATAATAGTTGATAACATTATTATAAGAATATTGTGAGACTTCGCCGTTCGGTTATTGATCAACGATATTGCGATGCTGGTGTCTTAAACTTGAAACCAATGTACAAATCACTCTCGAAAAAAAAACGATTTATAGGAAATAATTATAATGATTAGAAACGTACTAAAGATGGTTGATATAGTCGTAAAATAAAATATTTCGATATGAAAGATTGAACTTTCAACGGTCCAACATTAGCAACAAAAAAAAAGGTATCTGAAATTTGGGAAAATTAAAAATTGCGTGTGCCCTAAAACAGCGCAGATTTCATTAAAATTCTTTGAAGCTATAAAATATCTTTAAGATAAATAATCAATAAATAATTCGAGTCTCTATGATTTATATTTATTGAATAACAACTAAATAACAGTTATTTATTAAATGGAATTTTTTTGAAATATTTTATACATTTTTATAATTATATTGATAATATTTTACTTTGTAACGCTTATAGAACACTTTTACGACTTTCCAGTAGTTTTTTTTTTTTGCCTTTAAGCTTAAAGTACCTATACAATTGAAAATTATTTACATTTTTGACTATAAAAATGTAGCGGATTTTCGTGATTCTTTTTGTTTTGTTAAAATGTTTTATAATGTACAAAGGTAAAATAATTTTTTTTTTTTTTTTAATTAAGCCCAAAGTTTTTCTCGAATCAGTAATAGATATGTATGAGAAATTTTGGATTGAATTTTAAAGAATGCTTTCAAAATTATTTTATTGAAATTTTTGTGAACGATATTTAAACTTAATGTAACGATAATATAAACATTATAAACAGTAAAAGTTTCTTCGATTGTTGTTATTTGAATTACAGTGTAAAAAGAATTTCGATTTTGTCGAAAACTGATACGCTGTAGTTTACCGTATTATTTATAAATTGTAATTAGGTTTTCGTTATAATTAAAAATACAATGTACCTAGGTATCAATTATACATGTACCGACAGTCATTGATTAAAGATATATTTAATTAATATATAAATAATTTATAATATATTAATATATTATATATTTAATCAATGCTACAGTATAGTATAAGATCTGTGCAATTAGGCAACATTTCTTATCAGAAAATTCGTATAATTGTTATGAACGAAACAATAATTATAATCCAAATCGTGTAGTAAAATTTACACAATTTCTATGATTCTATGACACGTTAAAATAATTTTTCAGAAAGTAGACTCATCTCTGAACCGAGTATGACACATGCATCAATATTTAAAATACATAGTGTAGCACAAACAATTTAATATTGTAGTATGGCTACAATAGTGTGGATTATAGGACTGCAATAATCGTTCTGAATAAGTACTCGGACCACTATACAAAATTACCGCTTCAACATATAAAAATATTTACTAAGATAATCAATGGCGTAATTGAGAATGTTTCATGGGGAGGGAGCAAAATAAATTTGTATGGCGAACTTGTGGGGGAAATGCTTGTGAAATTCAGTATCACAATTTAGTCTGATATTTTTTAATACAATAATAATATCTTCAGCTAGGCTTACTGCTTCTCTTAAATCAATTTTTTCTTTTTGTAACAACTTACACAATGGTAATCCAAAAGAAAAAACCAATTGGAAAAATATTTTAATATAAAATAAAATTAATTATATTTATTAATTACTATTTACTTGTATAACTTGTAAGGATACAAGAAATTCTGAATCAATAGTTTTTAATAGTAGGTATATTAGTTTACGTTGCAGTGGAATCATTCCAATTAGGATTATTTTCTGTACCTATGATTCAACTACGAATGCAAATAGTTCAATGAAATCTGTTACCGCATCATAATGCTGCACCCATCGTGTAGCACACAATATTTTTAAAGTTTTAACCTTAGGATCCTCATTATTATTTTCAATGTTGGTTAAAAGAATATTTTGACAATTTGGTGTATTAAAGGAAACATAGACGTTTACGGATAAATATTTATAACCTAGTTTTTTTTTTTTTTTTAGTTTCATAATAATTTATAAGTTTGTATTTGAGCTATTTGTAGGTTTAAGATAATATATAAATACAGCTTATGGGGGGGAATATCTATCCCCCATATCCCTCCCCGTAATTACGCCCCTGAAGACAATACGTCATATGATATTGACTCATATCTGTACTCACATAGGTATTTATGCAGGACAATACACTAAACAATTTGTATACGCTTACCGCGAATAAGTCCTATAAATGTACACAAGAGCGCGCTACATGATATTCAATTCATATCGTACTGCAAACAATTGCTCTTTATAACAATCCATGAATAATTGAAAAAATTGAAATAAAGTTTTTCGTGTTGAATTCCTATAATTACAACTTGCAAGTATATGTTACGTTGCTAAATAATTTTTTTAAATTGAAATCATTACGTGTTTTTCAGAAGAAACGATGATTCTGAACTTGCAACAAATAATATAAAAAGTCATCGTATGCAGTGTCCTCTGTCTATAATAATCTGTAAATATCTAATAAGTGTACTTCCGAGCGTGGGTAGTAAACTTTTCTCGGTTAAATACATCATCGGTAGGTACTATTGATGGGCAGAAGTGACTAATTTCTTAGTCGGTAGTACTGTGCAGGCCCGGATCAAGGGATAGGTGACCTAGGCCCACGCCTAGGGCGGCATTTTTCCTGCACAATTTTTATGTATAAAAAAAAAAATATTTGATAAAATATTTACGTGTAAGGGGCGGCAAAAACTAAATTTCGCCTATGTTTGTTTAAACACTTGAGCCGGGCATGGTACCGTGTGACTATTTTAATTATCTATTCTACGTAGTATAATTGAATCATGATATCGGAAACGTTACAAGTCACATATTCTATGAAATTGAGATATTAGTACTTAAAAATGTATACTAGTCATGTGTTTTCATGCGTCTGGTGTAAAAACACTATTATTATTTATTTATCTGATAAAAAAAGTATAACTTATGACGTTTTTACATTCAACGCATATAAACACATAACAAGTGTACGTTTTTACTATTATATCAATTTCATCAGCGATTCAATTAGTCTGTATTAACAAATAGTCGTTTATTCCCATCACAAGTAGGTACGCGTTTACTTCGCATCAGGTATCACTTATGAATATTTTTTGAAGTCTTCATTTACGCCGGAAATAGTTTTTAATCGTTCGATTTTCAGTATCAACGCTGTAAAATATGTATCACCAAGATAATTGCGATTGCGGCAATTCAAAACAGAGGGAAAAATGTCGAGAGCTCTAGTTCGTTTCTGATCCGAACTTAACAATTATCTATTTTAGTTCCCGAGGAATGCAGTCACCGTAGTCGGTACGAGAGTATTAACGGATTGCTGAGCACAAGATTATGCCACTATTATTCGATATGGTTAGAAAACCCCAGATAACCTGTATGGATCAGTCATTGGTTTAATGATTTATGATTATGGTTCAGAAGTTATTGCACTAAAAAACATTACACTTTATTGCAATATTGCAGTAAAAAATAACCAAAATCGCACTTAAAAATTGCAATAAGCTTTACCAAAATAAATATTTTTAAAAAAAAATTGTACTAGTATTTTTTTATTAAGCCTTGTAATAACAAATGTGAGTTCTTTTGCAAAATATTTCAAAATAAAAATGCATTTTAATACTGAAATAGTGATTTTAGTCTGGTCCTCCAGGAGCATACAAATATAATTTCCAACACTTAAAAACATTTTATTTGATCAATTTTTGTTTTATTTTTTAATACACATTTGTGCACCTACCTTAAAAATAATTACACTGCATGATAAATTATATTTTAAATTTTTTCTCAAGCTCGAAGTATGTCCGATTTGAGTACAACAAGTTGTGCAAATCGTGCATCGTCTTATCAAATAATATTTTTACCACGACCATCACAATCGACAAAGCCTAAAATAACCATTACTATTTATAATTATTAAATTATTTTGACATACTAATATATATATATATATATGTATAATAGTATATATAACATATATATATATATATCTGACACTTCCGTTATGACCATTATTTTATTTCATATGTAAAAAAATTAAATCTAGTGAGTAATATTTAAAAATATCTAGAATTATATTATAAATGAGGAAAATCGACAAAATTGCAATATAATTGAAAAAATGCCAAAAATGTGCATAAAGTTGAGCTAAAAATGTTTACATTTTAATTAGTACTTGCGTATTTATAATCTACTTAGCAATAAATCCGAACAATAGAAAAAAAGTTGCAAATGCATTAACTTTCGAGGCCTATTTATATTGTACGTAAGTTGCCTCTTTAAAAGGAGTCCAATGTCGGTTTGCAGTATGTGCACAGAGTCTTGCATTATATTATGTGAATACCCGACTTTTGTACATATTCATTGCACAATCATCACATTTGTGACGTGTTTGTTGATGACGTTAGATAGTGTTTATGGTTTTATACGAGTAGAGGGAATGAAAAGGTTAAGCAATTCAACTCTAGATTGGGATCATTCTTTGATTTCCATATAATCGATAGTTCGAAATTAATTGTTACGTGTACGTAAATTTTCGAAATACAAAAAATGATTTGTCGCGTTGTCGACTTCGTTCAGATTACGAGTGGCTTTTCTTGCATTGGCACGTTGTTCTTTATAAAGGCTGAACGACGGTGTCACGATTATAAATTATATATAAGTTGATAATCATAGACGATGTAAGTGAACCGCTTTTCGTCCTATCGGCAAAGATAAACTGTGTAATATTGTGTTTATATGTGTATATCGTGTAATTCTGTTTTCATAGAGAATTTCATATGTATCAAATGTTCAATTGTTTCCAATATTTTTGATGAACCACGATTCATATTTATGAATTTCTAGTTATAATATTATAACATTAATAATATATACATTTATAATATAGATATCTAGTAATACTAAACGGTTTTTTTAAAAATGTTATTTATTTATTTTTTTTAATATGGGAATAATCATTGTATAATAATTCAGTTTTGACCTGGTATTCGCTATCTTGATATTTTTTGTCCAAAAGAATTTTACAACATTTTCGCTCTTGATTAAATTTATTTAACGTACGATTTTTAAATTCTAAGGCATTTTTTGTTTATTTTTATCTTATGACAGCTGTAGGTCATAAAATCATAAATAACGCCAAACATTTGCGTAATTTGGTAGAATTTTTAGAGAGCTATAATAATTCAATGTAAAGTGACCTAAACGGGATTCACCCATCCCCCTATCCAGCGCCCCTTCCTATACACAAGTATTACATATTGCTAATTAAAATAAAATTATGTTTAATTTATAATAAACAAATACTAAATAACGTATATTTAAAAATAATTAATATTTTTTTTTTAATAACAAATTTGTGTTTTAATCAGCAATTATATTTAAAATATCATTGCTATTAATATTTTTAGATATATATTTTTCAATATTCAGTATAGAAATATCGCTGAACCAATCCTAAAACATTTATGTCCTTAGCCAAGTTTTTATTTTTCTTATTGCACTGAAACTTCTTTCGCTAGTTGCCGAACTGATTGGTGTCGTTAGCGGTACAACACGATTGGGCAATTTTTCCTTTTTTGATCTAACTAATTACACCACGATTGCGTAAAAAATTTGCAACACAATTGGGCTTCGATCCCTTTGTACCTGACAAAATCACAACACCAATGCGCACCAAATTATATGTGTATAGGTTATACTATGTATAATAATTTATGTACAATATAAAATAATGTTTACGATACATACTTTCTATAGTTTGCATATACATGCATTCAAACTATTAATTCACAAAATGCACTTTTTTAAAACCGAAATGAAAAATTGATTGAGCTAATGATAGTTATAATAATAATATCGACAAATGACTATCAGTAAAGGAAAAAAAAACAATTTTTAATAAAAAAAATATCGACTATTAACCATGTCAGTATATACATTTAGCATACATGTAATTTAGAAAAAAACGATTTTTAACCAAGCAAACGATGATAATTTGTTGACAGTTCTACAATATTCGGAATACTGTATTCAGAATACTTTTTCAGTATTTCGAATACTTTTTAAATACTTTTTTTTAAAGTATTCTATATAGTATTTTGAATATTTATAATGAGTATTATGAATACTGTATTTCGAATGGGTGCACCTAGTTTGCGCACATTTACATAAATTACAACTCGTTTGCGCACTGAATATTTCTAGTGCAGCCACTCGTTTGCGCACAGATTATTTCTAAAGCAACCACTCGTTTGCGCACACAATTATGGATAAATCCGTTATTTTCGACAAAACCATTGTATTTTTATTTTATTTCGAAACCTTCAAAGTGGTTATTGGTTATCAATATAATATGTCTACAGAATGTGCGCTATCGAGTTGTTCCTTCTATAATATGTTGTGCGCAAACGAGTGGTACCTTCTACAATAATTTGTTTGCAAACGAGTTCCAGGTTTTAACTGAACAATTTTAAAATGTGCGCAAACTAGTTGTAGCCATTTCGAATACCGTCAAATCATCTATTTTTTAAATGATTTTATTACTTCTCCGTCGTATCCTGTTTAAACTAATATCAGGTATTTATTATTATTATAAACCATAAATTATAACAGTTATATAATATAAAAATACAATAAAATAACATGTATTTAGTCTACAATTTCAAATATTTCTATTGAGTGGATTATTTTTATAGTATAAAAACTAGAAGTATTTTAAAAGTATTCGGAATACTTTTGAAGTATTCTAAATAATGTATTCAGAATACAATTTGTATAAAATATTTGAATATATATTCGGAATACTATTTTTTGTAAGTATTTGAGTATTTATTCTAAATACTTTTAAAAAGTATTTTACCCAAGTCTGTATATAGTACATATACACATATTAGTATTTGGTGCGCAATAGTATTACGATTTTATCAGGTAAAAAGGGATCTGGGCGCAATAATGTTGTAAATATTTTGGGCAATTGTAGTGTAATTAGTCGGGTCGAAAAAGGAAAAATTGCGCAATCGTGTTGTAGCCGTCGTTAATACTATTGTAAATAGTTTTTGACAACTGGAGAATATTATTTGGTTTTTTAACAAAACTTATAACATTTTAGAACATTGAATAAAGTTTAAATTTTAAACCCACCATCAATATCCGCTTATGCCATTGATATGTTGTAAATCATAAAAATGAGACGTGTACTATACAAAGTACTAATCATTACATTTTTGGACTGTTTTGACGTTCACGTTTCCTCTCAATAATCGGTATTTTGGTAAAATTAGCCATCGGGTCGGCAATTTAATAATAGTATTCCAACTTCCTTACTCTAGAAAAAATTAAAATGACGCCAATGTGTCCAAACACGTGTCATAGATGTAAAATATAACGTATATGCAAAACTAAATTATAATATTTGCCAAAATATTTGTCTTATGTGCTACATATTTATGTACATTTAGGATGACATTTATTTAATTACCTGTGCTTAGTTGGAAATTCTAATTTCAAACCGTATGGTTTTTAGTTGGATGTTTCAAGTGATTAAATTGCCTACAACAGCGAGTAAAATTACCAAAACGATAAAAAAAGGTATCGATTGTTTACATTTCGTTGTATTTGTATCATATTATAAAAATGTGCATACATTTGAAACCAATAATAAATCGCTGAAATAAAAGAAATGATTCAAAAAGAAAATCTGTGTATCATTAATAATAATATACGGATTATATATTATTTGATATCGTCTTTTCATCCAAGTTTCCTATTTAAAAATTATTCTGCTCTAAATTATCAGTACCATTTTGGTATTTGTAAATGTATTTATAGAAAAATTTAAATAAAATGGTCATCACTCTTGTAAATATCCAGTGGCGAAGAAAGACTCACTGGCACCCTTGGCAAACTTAGAAACGGTTTTTAATCGATTAAATACTTGATGTTATGATATTTTTTTTAACCTTTAATTTTACTAATTTTTTTAAAAATACAATTTATATTTATAAGTTATTATTACAGTGTTAATTTTAAACTTTGAAAATGTACTTTTCTTGATGTATGACTGGCAAATTCATCGATCATTTTTTCATATAATATTTTTTATATGAATTCCCTTGTGCTATTTTCATAATTTCATCATTAAATTCACATGCAATGTGTACAATTAAATAGCATATACATATTTCAAAAATTATTATGGAAAAAATTTGATTTGATTGTAGAATAAAAATATGACTTATACACAATTTTGCGCTTCATTAAAATTTGTGCCCCTGACGTAGGTAAAGTTTGCCATACCCTTCCTACGCTACTGTAAATATCCAATGTACGGAACTGTACGAGTAAATGTATATGTATATAAATATTCACTTAAAAATTTAACTTGTTCACTTTCATGTTCATTTTTTTTTAAAGTGAACACGTTCAAGTTCTATGAAAAAATTAATGCATTCATTTTTAGCCATTATTTTAAGTTTTTTTTTTTATATTTATGAATAACCTACATTATGTATAAACGGGACTATTACAAAATGTATTAGATAAATTTTACTTTATATTGAAGTCCTATACTTAAACACATTATAGTTCCAAAAATCGTTCAAATACAGTTCAAAAACAAGTGACGTTTGCTTATCCTTCATAAAATATGTACTTAAACGTGTGAAGTCACGAACATGAACGACGTTCTTTCCAATACACTGAAATGTAAATATCAATGCTAAAATAAATTGTACTTATACGGGCTTTATTGTATTATTATAATTTTTGAATGTATCACACAGTTATAATATTATTTAAAAATAGCTCGTATTTCAATAGTCCAAAAACTACATCAAATAAATTTTTGTTTTATTTTTTCAAAATAATAAATACACAAATTTTAGAAGATAATTCAAATAATAACCACAGAAAAAAAACTAGCTAACGTAGATAAAGTAGATCACGTATTCTTTCACGGTTTTCTTTGCACATTTTAGCATTTCAAGCAAGAAAAAAAAATGTTCACTTGTATTAATGTGAAATACGCGTCTCTGAAGGCATATTGATGATGTGACGTAAAACATGACTTTGCACTTAACCGAAAGTTTTATTATAATAATAATTACATTTTCCAGAAAATGGCGAAAAATAAGGATTTATATAAAATAATACTATAGTTGTTTATATTTTTTTGGTTACTAAAAATGACGATAATAATTTAACTATCGATAAATAATAAAAATTAATATACAATAATATGATTAATGATATGACGTATCAATCACTAAAAATGTTCAAAATTAGAGTTGTATCAATTTAATTATGTATAAACAAGATATTACAAAACGTAAGAGGTATATAGTTTTTTTATAATATATAATTTAATAAATATATTATAATTTATATAATAATCATTAATTTATTCTGATAAGTACAATAATTAATGAAATATAAGAAAATAATTTCAAATATTCTGTACTTTTGTTGGAACAATAAAATAACTACATAATTTTATTTTATATATTTATATATATATACATGTACATCATACTACATGGTTATAAGTTATATAATGTTTCATGAATTGATTTTAAGAAACAAAACAAGATGATTTGACAAGGAAATTTGAAATGATAGATATTATATGAATGTGATATTTTTTTGAATCATTATACACAATTTTAACAACATCATATAATTTATAATTACGTTACATATATATTTTTGAGAAATTGTACAAATTAACTACAATTATTTTAATAAAATATGCCTTAAAGTGATTATTTTTTCAATACAATTTAAGTGGTTTAATTTACACCAATAACGTGTGGTATCATTATAGACGTCTGAGGACATGCCGTTACCTTGGAAACCACTAAAGGCTATTCTATAACAAAAGAAATGGTTCGTGAAAGATTGTTAAGTAAATGAAAAATAAATCCCAGCCAAGCTACTGAAGGAATCATTGAATAATGGATAAGTCGGGTAAAATAAACGTATAGAATATTTTATTCATTCTGTGCTAAAGCAGTATGTATAATAAATGTAATACGATCGGAGTTTAAACAGAATTCCATTAGTTTTATTTTATACAACACTTAACTGCATTATTTCAAAACACTCGTTCTGAATCAAGTATCAGTTTTTAAATTGAAATATTATATTGAATATTCATCTTTATTTTGTTTTTTACCTTGATTTATTTACGGAACCATAATAATGCTATGAAAAAGTACTGAAGAAAGTATAAGACTCAATCAAATGTTAATATTTTCGAGTAACTTATTAAAATAAAATTAGTGGAGTTTCGAACTCGTTAATGTAATTTTTTTTAAATTTTAAACAAAATCTTCTATTTTGTATATCAAATTTTCTTAAAAGAACTCAGAGAACTATTTAGAGGGTGAGCAAAACTCATGTTATAACTTTACAAAATTAACTACGGCTCAGTAAAAATAAATACTCTGTAATGTTGAAAAAATTATAACTAAATTCGAAAACAAAAAAAAGAAATTGTTGATATAAATAAAATATGTAATTTAAGATAAAAAACTTAAGTGTACAACTAATTGACCAAATAAGACGTTAGATGACGGTTATTATTGTGTTATTATTATTACAGACTGTCTATTAAAATCGCAATAAGATTCTCTGTAATAAATATAATACTTCACACTGTAGGTGTGGCAATTATATTTGGAAACTACTTATTTTTTGTAAATTAATTTGTTAAATAATTATTATGTTTACCTTATATTGAATAGTAAGATATATTTATAAGTTTTTTATAATTATTATATAATAAATATAATTATATATTATGTATAATATATACACAATAATTAAAAATTGTTAAGAATGAATCAAATTAGAAAATCCACGGAACAGAAGTGAGGTAAAAGTGAAGTTGACAAACTTTTAAACAAGACATTTTATTTCATAAAATACCATATAGAAAAATAATTTAACTACAATAATATCAATGAAAATTATGATAATTTATTTTAAAACTAATTAATTTAGTGGATACAGTTTTTAAAAATCGTGTTTTATAGTTATAGTTTTTTAATAAAAAATTAATATACGCCTATAACTTGTTTGTAATAGCATTGGTGAGAATCAAGTTACCGCAGCAAAGAATATAATATTTGATTGAGTTATGGAAAAAAATAGTATACATGCGAATTGTTGTTGTATAACATAAGTAGTACCTTGATTTAAATGTATTTATGTTTATAAAAAACTTATACGCCTACTTACTTTTATAAGTATACTTATAACATAATCTACTTATAATTTATCTAGGTCGATTAAATAAATAAATATTTATATCAAGTAAAAAAAATGTAAAAATCACGACTGTTAAATTTCCGGAACAATAAACGCTTCTATAATAATACGTCCAGTACGAAGTAGTTTATTCTAAATATTTATTTTTAGTTATTTAAAAATTAATATTTAAGATTTTTTTATTTATAAATCCTGTAGAATATATTTACTCTCAAGAAAAATATAATTTAATTAATTAAAATTATTACTATTGATTTTTTTTCATTTGAATTATTAGATATTTATTAAATATTTTTATATGAATATATTATATGTATCATGTAGATAATATCATATAGATATATCATAGATATATCATATATCATATATCGTAAATATATCTTAATGATATATATTATTATATTATAATTTATAGTATATCTTTGAACTTGATTGTCTTATTATGATGCGTCTTTGTAAAATAATTCAGTTGTGCTACATATTCAAGGTTAATTTTTATACATGCAACAGATATCCAAGTTTTAACAACCTTTTTTTACTGTGTATTGTGTGAAATTGTTGATTTTACCCATACACAATGGGACATCATTATTTTATTATCTAATCAGCATTCTAATATTTCTTTCTTAATTTTCATTTCTGATTATAAATCTTACAAACATATCTATGTCAGAGATTAATATATTACTAATTAGGCATACTACTCGTATATTCATGTTCTAAAAGACTAGTCCAATGGCAGACAAGGTATCAAGGGGCCCAGGGGTTTAATTAACTGAACTTATTATCACATTTTTGTAATTAATACTTCTCAGTTCATCTTAATTCAGATATTTTAATAGTAAATCAATGGTGTTTTATTATTATATTTTATATATGTGTATACATAATTTTATTAAAATGACACTACTGAGATCCCGGGAATGCCTTTGTCTCCCTGGTCAGTCCACCTCTGGACTATTTTTAACTGAAAATAACAATAATATGATTTGTAAACTATATTTGTAACCTGTTGTAGTTTTTTTATCTACTCCTGAAAATATTCTCCATTGACAAATAAATTTGGTCTATTATACTTTACTAAGACTCAAAGTATTCTGCGTAGCAATATTTGCAAAAACATACAATAGAAATGATATAAATTTGAAACCAAATATCACAAAACAAATATATCGATCATTTTATATTTATTTCCTGTACAAATATGCAAATTAATAAAGTGTCGAGCCTTGTACATTACTATTATATAATTCTATAACTATTTTCTTTAATGTTCATACTACTTATGTATATTACATGTTCATAATAATAAGTAATTTAATTGCGTAATAGTGAGATTACCTTTTTTTCTTCTAATTGATCTGTATTGACATGGTAGATATTACTAAATAATTATTTCTGAAAACGAGCAATTATCATTAACTATAAATTTAAATTCAAATATATATATATATATTATCTAACTATTACAACTGCGCATTGTCAAAAAAATACAATTTTAAGAATGTAAGCAATGTGATACAAATAATATTTTTACGTTGATCATTTTATATACACTATTATGGTATTTTCATTTTCATTTCATATGCTCCCAACGCAGTGGTTTATCACTACGCTCTTACTATAAATAATGTTATCTCGAAGAACCCTTTATGAAATGCTAATTTTCCGACCCGTTTATTCCTGTCTCTTGCCTCAATAGCTAAAATAAAGGATGACTTCCACTCCCGGGTTGAGCTTGTTAACCTTATTTACTCGCCTCGCAGTGTATTTATGCCGTCTCATATCTACATGAAAGGTTTCTAAACTCAATTACTACTGCCCGAGGGTGTCTGTAGGATGAATAATCCTTTTATGTATGAAATTGATTTTAACATCGATACAACATCTATATAATAAAGCGAGTTTAGCAATTAATTAGTTTTACTCGTAAAATATTAAATTTATGATATTTCAATACATGAATATAATTAAGTCCTGACAGGAACAAAAAGCTTAATTATACGTTTTGCATACAATATTATTTAAAATTATTTGTAATTTGCTGATGAGTTGAACATTGGATATTTTCATACATTTTACGAAAATATATACTTTTTGATGTCTCGCTTCATGCATTCGTTAGGTTTTATCACGTATCTTAGTTTTGAAATATATTCTGAAAATATGATAAATTTTACATTTTTAAATAAATGTATAATAGCTTAGATTTAACGACCAAATGTTAATTAAATTATGTACATAAATAAATCAATCATAAAAAATTGCTAAAAAAAACAAGCTATTAAAAAAAAATCATCCTTGTAAAACGTATCATACTTCTCACTCTTGTTTAAAATTAAAAATCTGTTATAATTAATGACAATAGATTAAGTAATAAAAACTATGCAATAATGAATTGTATTTGAATGTTATAAACATTAATAAATATAATAGTTTACCAATCATTTTAATAAAACTGCGCAGTAGTATATGATTATAATATTTCCATTGTTAAAAATTTGAGTAGATCAAGATTATTATAGAATAGAGATCATAATGGAGATACTTACTTATAATTACTAACGCAATATTATTCTATGCAAATGTTTAATAATCAATAACTATTAACTGTAGGCAGTCTCTTAAAGTAACACTTTGTAAATGTACTTAAGTAGAACACTTAAATAATATATCTGATATTGTTGGCGTCAATATGAGTTTTTATTTAAACTACTGTTTAGGATTTTAAAAAAATGTTATTTCATTGAGCCGGTTGAAAATGTATGTAAGTACTCTATATCGTGTTAAAGTTTTTAGGTACCAAACATCAAAAATGTTTTATAACTATAAATATGTTAAGAAATTTTACAAGTGGAAAAGTTCTAATCTTTCATAGATTTGTAAATTTGTACCAGTATAAAAATATTATACAAAATTAATTATTGTCGATTTTGGTATCCTATTTACTTACAAAACAAGTAGTGGCATTGAATCATTAGTAGGGATTTGGACTTTCTGCACTTAAACCATAAGAATATTGGCATATATCTGTATAAAAAAGAATATTAAAATATACGCTTAAGTATGCGTTAATTTTTAATTAAAAAAGAACATAGGTATATAAATAAAATTAAAAAAATAAAAAATTATATCTAATACATACTAAGTATCAAAACACCTGTTTCACAGACCCTCCCAAATTTATTAAATGGCTGGAGGAACTAGATCTTAAACTCTAATACCAAACATATTGTTTTGTTACATTATTAATATTATTCACTGTTATTCATACTAATAACTACCCTATTTTTGTTTTATTTTAAATTTAATTTTAATAGTTTAAAGTTAAAGTTTAATAATTTTATTATTTATTATTCATCTGTTATACATTGATTAAATTTATCATACGTTACTATATTATAATTAGCCTAATGCATGTCACAATAAACCATACGCTTAATAATTAAATCAAAGTACCTATAATGTATTTTTTTAAAAAAAAAAAAATAACTAAACTTTTGAACGGGTTTTTTTAATTTTTTTAACACTCAGAATCTTCTATACTTAACGATTAAAATTAATTACATTAATTTTCACATTTAAGTATACTTTTATTTATTCAAAAATAATTATAATTTTATGATCTTAATTATTTTTTTATTAATATTGTCGTCAGAGTTAAAACAAAAATCGCTTCTCCGAATAAAATATGTGTATTTAGAATGAAAAAGATAACTAGACATAATATTCTCAAATAATATTTTTATAATGCGTCAAAAATAAAAATTTTACAAAGGTAATTTGCACATTTTTTTTTTTAAAAAATTAATTTTTCTTATCTTTTATACGAAAAATAAGATAGAATATGCAATTAAAACAAATAAATCTTTACAACATGCAATGCATATTATCCATGTTAAAAAAAATATGCAAAAATATGCAATCAAATTTTTAAATTTTAAATCCTTAGGTGTATCACAAAATAAATATATATTGAATCTAATTTTTCCTATTTATTTCCTATACTAATATATAAGCTAATAAAATCCTAAGCCCTGATCACGAGTAACCAATGAATTTATACGGCACTGGAAAGTTGGTATTGATTTATAAATGGGAGAACGGTTATACAAGCACAAATGTACCTAGTACATATGAACACATATGAATTAATGTTCAACTACAGAATACATGTTTTTTATTTTCAGTAATTTTTTATTCAAAATGACATTTTATGAATATTGTCATTTATGATTTTAGTTCGTAGTTTTATATCAACTATTTGGATCGAAAACACACAAAGGAATATTTAAGTTTTTAAGCTATGCATGTAGTTGAAAACATCTCAGTTTTTAACAGTTACCACATTGATACCTACAATATACACTTCAAGGGAGGGGATGCCCACTTAGTAATCCCGTCTTTGACCCGACGTGTGGTTTGTGGGTCATACATTATGTAGTAATATATTAACTGAAAACCACAACTATTATTTTGACTCTAATAGTACATAAAATGATACGGTAATACCTAGGATTTACAAACGGCCTACTATTAAACAATTTATAAGTTTCGGACTTTTACCAAGTGACCTCGGTAAGTCCAAAAGTATCCAGCATATTATACGGCCGAATAATAATTAATAATTATGGTTTAGGTTTTATTGTTGAATAAATGCAGCAATTTTTAATATATTGGAAAAATTATGGCAAAAGTTAACTTGTCTTATAAAAACTTAATTTAATCTTATACCAAATAATACAATTTTTGTTTTAAGTCTTTTAATATACCGAACTGGTAAATCGTTTTAGACAACGAGATTGATATTTATCAAAAGATTACTTAGCTTTCCAAAAATAGTGAAAGAATAATACAATGTTGACCGTTTAAAATGTTTAATGTATTAACGTGGAAAATTTGAAATGTCACTTGTACATGCATTTATGTGTGCTATGCGTTAATTTATTACATGACAACAATTATACTACAAGAAACACCAACTAGGTAGTGCATTAAAGATACCTATATTATAACTTTTATATTGTTCAAAGTGATTCGTAACTAAAAGCAATTTATTACAATAAAATATGTATACTTTTGCTTTCATTTTCACTTATTACTAAGTACTACTACAACTAATTATGATTTTTTTTTTTATTATTATTATTTTTTTTAACCATAATTTTTTTTCTTAGTAAAATTCCGACGTTTATTATTACCGTTGATATGTCTTAGCTTACCGAGGTCAACACAAGTTTTAATATTCGAACATGGCGGTATAAAGAATAATTGACATATAAACTACACCCTACACCATATAGTTTTTATCGGCCGTATTGCAGCTTTACCGACATTTCGGTTTTTTCCATGACCATTCTGATATTATATAATAGATTTATAAGTATTTGTTTATATAATGTATCATGTTTCGACTACTCACGTGAAGGCATTGGACGTAACTGGAACATAATACGTAACTAAATTCACAATTATGTCGTATTTCAAGGTACGTATAGATAATTAAGGTTATATACATTTTCATGTTTACATATATATGGTAAAATATCCAAAAACACAAGTAGATACAGAGTATGCTCCACACGAAATTTATATTAATTTATACAAGTACTTACAAGTTTGTTCGTTCTGTATGTAAATTGACATGGTGTGGCTTGCGTGCAATTTTTGTTGAGAATAATATTAAAATGTGGATATGTTGGATAGATACTTATTGATGCGACGAGAGGTTTAAGGAGTTGGATTGTATTTTTATTATTTTATCGTTGCAATTAGTTTGACACAATCCATGCGTAAAAGTTTAACCTTCGTTCAGTTATCGAATACGACCATCACTGTATCACGAGTATTACGCTAGACTGCACCTTCATGGAACGTATGCCGATTTTCGTGACACTAACGCACTTCGTAGGTACATTATTGAACAATATGTACATTACATATAGTAAAATGATTTACGTTTTATTACATTTGTAAAATGTTGAAATAAAATAAACCAATATGTTTTAAAAACAATTATCAATAAAAGAGACAAATAAAATGGTAATTTCACTAAGAAAAATAAATGGTATGTAGCTATAAGTATATTAATTATCTATTAAATTAAATTTTGCATCGTAATTAAGTTGCAAATGAATTTTTCATCTCCCACCCGGCTGATTAGAAAACTATACGTCTATATATATCTATGTATAATACTGACATATTAGGCATAATGCGGGTTTGCAAATACATTTACTTGTTTTGTATATTTTTGAATGCATGCAGCTTATAATTTTAATACTTGAAGCTTATAATTTATTGAAAAAAGGCAATAACAATTATTTTTTATGTATTTGAACTTAATAAAAACGTTATGAATAAAACTGCTATAATATAGAAAAAATTCAATTTTACCTTAGTATACAAATTATGAGTTATCACAAACGACATATTCAAGTATACATGTACGGTGAATGTATTCAAAATTTTAATATCATATAGTTAAATTATAATTCATAAGTCATAATAAAATATTGATTACAAATGTATTAATTTTAATACTTTATAAAAATGTATTTTTGATTAAAATATTTTTTTTAGAAAGCAATTAAAATATATGTTAGTTGAATGATATCAAATAAAGGTTAATTTTATTTAAAAATTTAATTTATTTTTGAATTATTTAAAGAATATGTAAACTTTGAATGATATAAACGAAATTCCAATACTTTTTAAGCTGGTAGAACATATTAATATAATACCGGTTGTCAAAAACAAAGGCTGTCAAATACTTCCCTTGATTTAGTAAATGAAATCCGATTATATATGGAACCCTATTGTATAAAATATAAGTTTCCATTTGTATATGTTTAGTCCACGGCGATTATAATACAATTTCATAGTAATACATATGAATTTAGCACTTAAAACTATATAAAAATGACCGATTTAACATTTTTTACAATCTGAAATATTGTTATCGCGTTTGTATGAATCCTCCTTAAAATATGATTTTTGTTATTCAAATAATTAATGTCATTATTATTATGTACAGATTTCACAATAGTTTATATATGTGAAATAATTGCTACGTTTTAATAATTATTACTTTGCATTAGCTACTATACGAGTATATGAAGAGGAAAAAAAATTCTACGGGATTGACTTAAGGTATTTATCTACTTGAGAACTAAATGCTATCATTGTTTAATCAGTAATCACAATGTGTGTTATTACAGTACTGCACTTTTTAATACTTCATGTTGAAGTCGTTACAACTTATGACTGTGTAGAAATATAAATTAATGGTCATTCAGAGAAATATTTTTTGTACAAATTCTAAGCGTAATTAAACTCACACAAACATATTAATTATGTTTTTATTTTTAATTAATACTTATAATTTTCTTTTAGTGTATGGATTAAATGAAAGTATATTATATTACTAATTATAGTATATTATCAGCATTATTATCTATTTAAATATTTTGCTTTTTAATTAAATTAATTAATTGCATAAGTGTATACGAAATATATACGAAATTGAGTAGTGTATCATTAATATAATTTAAATAATAACTACGTTCATACGTATTGCAAATGAATAGCTCGTGATTAATGTTTTATGATTATTCAAAATTATTAGTGCCTAAAGTGAACTGTTAAATATTTGTAAGTGTTTAATAACTTAATGTCATACATTTATTTTATTTATTTATTATTTTATTAAAATATAATGCATATAAAAAATATTGAATTGTTAAGTCTTATTTTTGTATCAAATAAAATATAATAAAATCTAATTAAAACATCATAAGATATTAATTATAAAGTATTAACAGTACTCGTATATGCATTTGAATTTTTTTGAATGCAATGATATTTACCATATGAAATTAAATCATATGACTTATTTGGATCTTTTTGGTTTTTTTATATTTTTAGTAATAAAAAATCCTAAAAAAGAAATTCTTCATATCAATCATCATAAATACAATACTCGTTGAAATGCTAAATTAACACCGAGTATATATATATAAACATATTACTTAAGTTCTTATTATTGAATTTTTGATTTAAAGTTATTATTTATTAATTTTAAACAATATATTCATTACAGTTTATATTTTGATTATTTTTAAAATATGCTTTTTTATACAATACAAATATTAAATGGGAATTAAAAAATATAATCAAAGGGGTACCTCATACGTTAGTGATATTAAATAACACTTATCCTATAAACACGATACGTAAATAAACTTTCAAATGATACCTTAACCTTCATCATTGGAAGTAATGTTTTCATATTATTTTTATTACCGCATACTCTTAATTTACGGATTTATATACATTTATATAGATATACACGTAAGTCTTTGTAGTATATAGTACTCAGACTTTTACACAATGACCTTGTACTTTCTAAATGTATAATAATAACAATAATAACAATAGTATAATTGTTTTATAAGTAAATATTATGGGTTCCTTTCACCATTACAGAATTAAAAACTTCAAACAATAATTAAACAAAAACTATAAAAACGAACAAATTAGATATTAGAGGTACTCCATTAATCGTGTGTATATTAAATTTTATTTAATTTCTTTAAATCGAAACAAGTTTCTAATAGTTAATATATAATATTTATTTGTAGTTGTAATTTTACTTTTAACCTTTTCTGTGACAAACTATTACGATATTAAATCGTGAAGACTTGTAATGAAAAATATTGATCTTTCGTTCAAATGCTATAGCTAATGCATGCCGGATATTATGCATTGATTAAATTCAAAATATGTCTCACTAGTAAATAAATGTCCTCATTTTCATAAGTAATAGAGAAATAATTCGATAATTTATCTGAATTTCAATTTGTTTAATTTTATATATTTTCACTTTTTAAAAATTATACTAAAAAGTATTCTGTGAACCTGAATACTGAATATTAATTGTGTTTAATTTTTAAAAACTAAAAAATTTAATAATTTTCGAATATCAATATCTTATAGGATCTCCGGTACTTCCTAAAGAAAATAATTGGTTATTAAAATGATAAAAATTATACTATTAATCGTCACAACTTAAAAAATTTGAAAATATTGATTTAAATATAAGATTGTGTGTTGAAACTCATTAGAAAATATTAACGGATCGATTAATCAACTTTGGGTTTTTTTTTTAAACGATAAATAATAACGAAAAATATTTCATACATTACAATGGTTAATTTTACAATCGATGATATTATTAGTTATTATAATCAACCGAACAGGTATATAACCTACACTTATTAGTTATGAATAGGTTTTTAAAAAAAAAAAAAAAATAAAAAAATGAGAGTAATACTTTTATTGCAGTTATAACACAAGTACAGCAAAGTTTCTGCATGATGTACGAATATATTATGAAACGGATTATTAAATGTATCTGTGTATAAAACTGGTGCTGATTGAAAAATGAAAAACATATCGCATTATAAGTTATGCACTGTAATTCAGATGCCTATATTTTATATCTCTATAGATCTGTGTAAAACTATTTGCTTATACCGCGAGCACGTGATGGATGTCGGTCGACCAGTACCGGAATTGAACACCGTAAGCACCCGTTGTAACAAACTGGAAAAATTGCACAACACGAGAGGCTGCCGCGCGCGTGTATCACATCCGAGTGATTCGTACGAGTACGTTTCATAACGCTCGCGGACGAACGGAACCGTTATCGGTTGATGTTCTCGGGTACACCCGATTATTGATTTCAAAATACGGATTTGTCGGGACGAAAAGTAAAAACGTAACAATAGCGATTAACGCGTGGGAAATGGTCGCACAAACCCGTAATTCCGTTCGTTGTACGTAACGTACAACGGGGAGTCTATTCATCGGAACGAGTGCGTTGTAGTTAGTCCGTAAAACAGTAGCGTAGCGACGTGCGCGACGTGAAGAATAATGTCGATTTCCACGGTACCGTAATTTTTTATTTTTCTTATCCGCGAATCCCGGCAACGGGCACTTCGGGTCTCGCGGGAATATCGGTGTACTAAGGCAAAGGATACGAGCGTTAGCGCGCATCCTTTACGCGTTATGCCTACTTTTACGTATTATAAACGCGCAATCGGCGAGACAATGGAAAAAAAAAAGGGGGAAAAACGATAATAATAATAATAGGTATTAAGAACGTATATATCTGTATACACGTCGTGTATTTATTTGTATCGATCGACGTCGGCCGATCGGAGACAGCAGTCTCCGGTCGGGTGAAAGGGTCGTCGAGATCGGTAATAATAATAATAGTAATCATTCGTAAAATGCTGCCGCGCCGCGTGAAACGGAGGAAGGCCGTTCGGCGTCGTATATCGCCGTCCGTCGCGCGCGCACACGCCATTCCGATAAGACCCACATTTACTCTCTAGCGACTCCCCTACCCCGGCGGCGCGGGCACACGGCCACGCGCTACCCCGTCCACGGCCGAACCGACCAAATCGTGTCGGCGGCCGTCGTCGTGCCGCTGCCCGGGAGCGCGTGTGTGCGGCGTTACGGGCCGGGCGCACTTGTAGCTTTGAACCCGCCAACCGCGTCACTTCTGCCCAAGTCGTATTCGCGCGATCATTGTGTTCCACCGACGTAGCAGCACAGCACCACCACCACCACCACCCAAGTGTACAACGGTAAGTGCTTTTAGAAGCGCAATCGTACGCAATCGTAATAATGGCGATAATATTAAACGGTTGTTTTTTTTTTTTTTTCCCTTTTTTCTTCTTCCCTTTAAATGCAATTACATTTGCATTCGTTGTACTCGCGCCTGTAGAACAGAATATTTGCCGTTCGGGTCCCCGCGCGTCTTCGCCGTACGAATCCGTCTGCGCGAGGCGATTTCGTTCGAAAACGTAATGCGCTTACACGTCGTGTTGTACGACCGGCCGTTGAAAACCGACTTTTCGACAATTGTACCGGAGTTTACGTTAACGCTACGCCGCTGCACTGCACCGTGCTGTACCGCATCACTACGGTGCACAGCAGTCGGCGGTGCACGCGCACGAGATTACGCTTACAACAACGATTATTGTAATGATTGTTAATAATAATTATTATTATTATTCGTTCCCGTTCGTCCGAGTACGACGTCCGTTCACTGTATCCGACGCGTGCACCGCAGTTGTTGTGAATTTTAATTCCTCACTCGATTCCGTACGCGTTTTAGTATGTAATATTATTGTACGTCAATCGGAAATCGTTATTCGTTCGACATTTTTACCGAAGCACATCTCGTTTGAACGCAGTGAGGTTTTAAAAATATCAATAGTTTTCGTTCTTTAGACGCGCTATCAAAAATGATTTAAAATAATTCGTTTCACTCAATTAAGATAAATACATGTTCCATTCGAATAGCGTATTCTTAAACGTTTTTCAATACGAAAATAATGTTTCACTGTGGTTTTAGTTTCGTTTATAAAAACGATCAATTAATGTTCAAGTGAACATTTTTGGTCCGTATGTAACTGTTATATAATGAATTCATATTAAAGACATTTAATAACACTTAATTATTATTGATATTCGACTATTAATGAACGTTAAAATAACAAGATGATTAATGTAGTAGTGATATGTTGCGTTTTGTAGGTAAGTAATGTATAACTAATATCCTAACCACTTCATTACGTTCGTTTGTGATTTTTTCAAAAGCCTTATTGTATGATTTCCAAACAAACATTACCTTTATATTAACATGAAAAGTACTAACACAAATACAATTATCAATTTTAAAGTAAACGTAAGTAAGCCTAAACATTTTTAATATGAATTTATTAATAGATATAATTTATAATTAACGGAATGTTTTTATTGTCGTTATTCAGTATATATTCAGTAGTATTAAATATTATGTAGGTATCTGTTAGTTTCTCAAATTAATCATCAAAAGTTACATAGCTTAATATTACGATAAGACCATTAAATTGTAATATGTAATATTTATTTTATGTAATATTTCGTTCAAGTGGGCATTCTAAACGTAAACATGGAAACAAATTTTTCTTTACATTTTCTTTTACACTATGATTCAGTTACACATGACATGCATACCAATTCTAATTATCATCGTTAAACTTTTCTAAAAAAGTCTTATTACAAAATTAATCTTCTTGAAAATTGTGAAAACTCTTCCTAGCTCGATTGGTGAACTCATTCAATCCGGTAAAGTACAATCCAGTCGTAAGAATAAAAATAATTTTTACTACGGCTAATGGATAATCTTGAACCCACTGTATTTATAATTAGGAATCTTAATTTTTTACGTGAATACAAATATACGTTACGTATTTACGGAAATAATGAACACACGAACGTAATAAAATAATACACACGTGATTAATATACCTAGATTAGTAAAAGCTAAGACACGTAAACACGTATCGGAGTCATAATCACGTGAAACGTGAATTTGTTAATTACATAAATAATTGTAATTGGTATTAAAATGTACATTATTTATTACTCATATCACAATAAAAATATATTCATTTTGGAAAAATAAATAATTTTCAACTAATAATTTCTAGAATTTTATTATATATTGCATTACAAAAATCTTAAAGCATAAATACGTGAATACACTATTTCACGAGTATACGCGAATATATTAATTCACAGGTACACGTAAATATATTAACTTACAAAAAATTTTAAACGAGTCTTAAAAATCGAACTTTAATTTTACATGAATACTAATGATCTTGTTCATCAATATTTAATAGTGACCTGTATTTAATTAACCATCAAGTTAAATCATCTGTAAAAAAAATTTAAAAACCTATATAGTATAATTATTAAGTTTACATAAAATTAACAACAAAACATGTAATCTAAAAATATATTAAGAATTAATATACATTAATACATATTTTACAAACTTATTAATCATAGATTTAACTGGATTTTTGAGCTCTGACTAAATAGCAGTTGTAGACAAGTGTAACCTAAATAAAAATGATACATACACATTTGGTTTTTATCAAAGGATACTCATTTTAGAATTTTTATGAAATAACCCTAAAATTAAAATAATTTTGTTACACTAAAACCTTAAATTCATAATAATCTATTATATTAAATAAATAAGCATGTCATGTCTATATTATTTCAATTTAGTATATTACCACTCGTTGATTATTATTGAGTTTTATATGCATTTATAATTGATCATTTCTTCGGTAGATACAAATACTATATTCGTAGGTGTCATGGTTTAAAAACCCAATACTCATTTCAATTATTTAAACAATGATTGAATATTTTTAACAATTAAAAATTATTATTTAATGTATTATAAACAATAACTATAATATGACTGAATTACATTCAATTAGATTTTATAATATCGTATTAATAAATCCTGAAAAAATGCTTCCTGGACACCGGTGAAGGGGTTTTATGAATTACGATAATGATTTATTACTAATAATTGGGTAACACGATTGTATTTTTGACTGAGATAATACTTATTCGGCTTAAATATGACCTTAACTGACTACTGGATGTAGTCCAAGGCATTCATAACTGGTTTACGATCTACTTTGGATTCCAATATTTATTGAATAATACTTGTATTATCTAAAAATAAAATGTCATCATGTTTTGTATGATATAAAAATTTTAATTTTTACAAAATAAATAGGCAGTTGAATTATTTTCAACTAAAATTCACAAAATCAAAATAACTCTAAACATTCTAAAGACATTCATGTATGTCAATTATATATTTATTCTTTCTAATTTATTTTTATTTTTATTCAATGAATATTTATAGTTAGTTTTATAAATGTTCAATTCTACACTGCTATTATCATTTGTAATGTCAAATTTATGTTAAAAATTATGATGTAATTATCTTAATAATATACTGGATATGTTATTGTCTATATAATTTTACATCTAATTTCTAAATCAATAATTCTCTCATATAATAAAAAAAAATTCGAATACATTTATTTGGATAATTTAATTTTGTATTTTTTGGAAGAACATTAATTTACTCTTATTGTTTGAATTTTATGATTCGAACAATAAAATTGTACCTAATTTTTATTTCAATTTTAATTTGTTGATATCATTGATTTTAGAGCAATAAAAGATTTTATATTATATTTCTGTTGTTGAAAACTGATTTGAATCAAATTCTACGTAAACAATTACAGCAAATTCTAGTGGTTGCGTCCACTTAGGCATTATCGATTTGAACCATAGGCTGACATATCTATATATTCTAAAATCAATGATGTTTTACATTGGGTGAATTGAGAAAAATCCGTATACATTTCTAACCATTAAGTAAAATAATAAAAAAAAATTTTATTATAGTATATAAATTATATTATATTAACTTGGGGCTCACACCTTAAACAAAAAACAAAAACCTTCAACAGCCGCCTTCACCTACTTCGTCCGATTTTAAAGTCAAAATTACAAATACACACCAAGCTTATTATATATAAATCTCTCTTACGACCGATATGGTCATATGTAATCCAAATTTGGGGCTGTGCTAATCCGCACCATACAAGCATTCCAGTCAATCACCCTCCGTATGATAACGTCTGCATTTTGGTATGTATCCAACTCCTTACTACACTCTGACCTAAAAATCGAGTCAGTTGACCAATTAGCCACCAAACACTACAGATCTTTTTATTCCAAACTACCTTCCCATTCTAACCTGTTAGTATCGCAAATCTCATCCACTCAACCTATAAATCCCATCCATAGGCTCAAAAGAAAATATTGCAGATATTTGTTAATCTAAAATAAATTTACGTTGGGTTCCATCACTGGTTGGCCTCCCTCTTCATATTATTCAAATTTATAATAATGTAAATAAATTATCTAATTTACTTATTGTGCTGTCAGACACAGATTGTAAATATCCAATAATAAAAAAAAAAGAAAAAGATAAAAAAAAAAAATTATATTATTTGATTAATATCTATCAATTTTTTCAAACATAGAACGCATGTAATTATATAATTACCGTTTGTCGTAAAAATACACTAATTTACAATTTACAAATAACAATAAACTATGCTGGTTTATTAGTGTAAAATGTTTAAATGATTAATAAAAAAACATGAAAATGACTTCAATAATAGTTTTCAATTTTAATAATATGATATAATATAGTTTCTTTTGTTATAATTTATTAAATTTAATAACTATTATAAAAAGTAAAAAACAAAATGTTACGAAAATATTTATTGGATCATGTCTGTTTACGATAAATTTCTGAATTCTAAGAAAATTTCAAAATTAAAATTATTTTATTTTATTATAAATATTATTACATGATTTAATCTCAAACAGTACTTTTTATACTTTCATTCAACTTCGGTTTTCGTATCGTGTAAAGTACTATAAGTGTTTGAAAATTAATAAAAATTATGATATTTAATATATAAAACTTTTTTATTAAAAAATGTTTGTTTTAAAATAAGATCACTTATTCCTCAAATATAATTTGTAACAGATTGTGACAAAAATTCACTACATAAGCTATGTATACAAAGAAACTGTAACTTTTAATTTTGCAAAATAAAGTAAAATAATTTTTATGCTGTTATAATTAATATTTTATTTTTTTGTTTAAAGTATAAGATGGAGTTTAAACAATTCAAAGAATTTTCTTCGGAGATGATTGATTATGTCGGAAATTACTTGGAAAACATCCGAGATCGGTAAGCAATAATATTGATTATTAACACTTAATAAACAAACAAAAAATAAAAAAGGCGAAATTCCTAGGTCATGTAAGACTCTATCATTATGTAAGATATAATGCTGGGTGAATGGTATTGCTGTTTTGATCTTTTAAACTTAAAACCAGTGTACCATTATTCACGAAAAAACGATTTTGTGAAAGATGTCAAATGGATCAAATTAAACATTTAAATATGATATATTTAACATATGGATTGATAAGAAAATCAAGTTTATAGTAAATTAGGTGAAACTTTTAATGTTATAACTTTCCCCAGAAAAAAAGACATCTTAAATTTAGAAAAATCGAAAACTTCAAGTAGCTATAAACAGCACAAATTTCATTAAAATATTTTCAAACTATGAAATGTCTTTGAATAAAAACATTAATTTAGAAAAATTTTGAATTTATAAAAATAACATTGTCAAACTACCAACTAGAAAATATTACCTACCAGAAATCTTATATGATTGTGATGAGCCTTCTAGACGAAATCGTATATACAAACAAAAAAACCTGAAAAAAACCATAATAAAACTCCTCGTTTCACTCAAAATCTAAAATTATAAATATATATATGATAGTATACACTATGATGATACTATGATATTTCATTAGTACTTTATATTAAATAGTTTGTAATAGTTCAAAAACCAAACTTTAATGTATTTATATATGTACATATTAATATATTACCTAAAGACCATAATTTATTATAATTATAATATCGTTATATAAATTAATTAATAAATGAATGAATGCTTAGTCTGAAGTATTATTAAATGTATATAGAAAGTCAATAAAATCACGATTTCAACTCATTCAATGACACTCGTGGACTCCATAAAGTTTAACATAAATATAAGAGTAAGGAAAATTAATTTTTTCACAAAAACTTATTATTTGTAATTATATTCATTCAGTAATTCTATATTTATGTATTAATAATGAATTAAATTATTTTTCACTTGTTGACAAACTAATACTAATATTAAATATTCATCATCGGTGATTGTTCGTTGCAGGAAAGTATTGTCATCGGTAAAACCTGGTTATTTAAGACCACAATTGCCCGCAGAGGCACCCAATGACCCGGAAAACTGGAAAGATGTTATGTTGGATGTCGAAAAGTTGATTATGCCAGGAGTAAATATAATTTAATATTATACATATATTAAACATTATATACGTTTATACATAATGCATTATTTCTCAACAAATGTGTTTTACCGTGTGAATAGGTGACGCATTGGCATTCTCCTAGATTCCATGCTTACTTCCCCACTGCAAACAGCTACCCGGCTATGGTCGCCGATATATTGAGTGATTCAATTGCTTGCATAGGATTTTCATGGGTAAAATAATACAATATACATTTTTAACAAGCTTAACGAATTATCGATGTAAACAATTCATAGCCAAATATTAAAAATCAATTGAATTTTGAAAAAATAACTATAATGTTAATACAAAACGTAGTAAAAATATTATATAAATTAATAATTATAATCAAAATAGATAGCTTTAATTATTAACTTATTATTTAAGTACTTGGGTACTATGTAATTAAATTACTCGTTTTCTTGTTGATTTACCATCTACAACTAATGGTCGCAACTGCCATTAGGTATTGTTTTTTTACATTTCCTTGACGTGTTCAACACTATTAATTATAACACCGATCATTTAACCCATACATGAATTTTAATTAACTTTTTTGACCTAAAAACTTTATTAAATAACATAAAACAATTTTAAATCAATAGATTGACGGCTAATAGAAAATAATATAGATCCTTAATTATTAATCGTATTTAATTAATTTATGAATTACAGATATCAAGTCCAGCATGTACTGAACTAGAAGTGGTCATGATGGATTGGCTAGCCAAAATGATTGGCCTACCAGAAATTTTCCTAGCTTCTGCCGGCCAAGGAGGAGGTGGAGTTATTCAGGTAAGCATGTACTGCAACACGATTATATACCACTGATAAATTATTCATTATCTTGTATTTAAAATGTAAAACTGTGTAGGCTAGAACTTAAACAGATTTATTTTTATGGTTTAAATATAATCTTTTTATAGTTTATAAATAACATCTATAAGGACAAAAGACAAAATGTTATATAAGTAGCATAAAATTGTTATTAAATGAAAAAAATTGAACAAACGTGAACAAACTGACAATTGATTTTTGAGGAAAATTTATCATTGCGTTTAAATATGTACACGAATAATAACTCTAATCACATCCGTTCTAGTAGCCTAAAGGCTACGTGTATATATACACGGATCTAATTATTTTCCACCCCTACTCGCTCGTCGCCTGAAATATGTATTCAATTCAAAAAGCGAATCAACGAAGGACAAATAGACTATCACAGCAGGTTCAGTGTCAACAACTTTTTTACGATTATTACTTACCATCAAGAATTTTACCTTTCACAAAACCGCCCGCTTTGCAGTTTATTCATTATGATTATGTATTTATTAATTAGTTCCACGAAATTTTTGAAGATTCAAAAGCATTTACATACACACGCATTTTACATTTACTTATTTCTGATATTTTTGGGGGGGGGGGGGGTCGCGAATCTTGTGTGTGTACAACAAAACCATTTACGTACACACAAATTACTGTAGAACGTCCGTTTATCGGAACATATTTTAACAGTGATATTGACAAAATGTTATCAATCGTTTACGATGCTGCTGCGAAATCAATTCCGAGCACCGGTACGACGAAAAAATAAAAAAGGAAAATTAAAAACATCGTCTGACACTCGCGGATTTTTACATTTATTCGTGTCGTTTTTTTTTTTTTTTTTAACCGTAAAACGGTGGCGAACTTTAATACGTTTCGGTGAAGCTAAAACGTACAACCGTTTCCCCATCGATGACACGAAAAGTCAATACTAATCCGTGCAAATACACACCGGCTGTATTTAAAATATCGTGAAGCAGCGGCTCCACACGATATGTTGACGGGTTAGGACGTGCCCTTGAGATGTTTTCCAATCTTGAATCGGCGCGCCACTTAATTTAATTTACTTACCTTTACTTGTTAAAAATACTTTGTGTTCGCGCGCAGGGGACGGCCAGCGAGGCGACGTTGGTTGCGTTGCTAGGGGCCAAAGCGAGGGTGCTGCAGCAGCTGAAACAAGCGAACCCGACACTGGTGGACGCGGACATCGTGCCCAAGCTGGTGGCGTATTCGTCCGAGCTGTCCCACTCGTCCGTGGAACGGGCCGGTCTGCTGGGCGGCGTGCTGCTCCGCGCGCTGGCCACGGACGGCGAGCACAAGCTCCGCGGCGACACTCTGCGCGAGGCCATCATCAAGGACCGCGCGGACGGGCTCATCCCGTTCTTCGTGGTGGCCACGTTGGGCACCACTAGCTGCTGTTCGTTCGACCGCCTGGACGAGATCGCCGAGGTGGGTGTCGACGAGAACATATGGGTGCACGTGGACGCCGCGTACGCCGGTAAGTGTACACTAATGCACTACTATTGCTAATGTGAGCTTAATGCTATGCACGTACATATAAATCATGGTCACGTTCGTCGACTGTTTTTTTTAACGTTGTATTACATAGCATAGAAGCAATGATAAATTCGTGATGTTTCTCTCGATCAATGGTTAAAATAATTGCCCCAAGATTACAAAAAAAAAAAAAAATCTAAAAAATGCAAAATTAAATTAAGTACGTTAGATTTGCGTGTTATTGAAACACATTTTTAATGAGAAGATCGTTTAGGACGATTAATAAAAAAAATTATGTCTACGTCCTAATTATTAAGATATAGGCAGTTATTGTTCCAATCGCGTGTGCTTCGCAGCGCGTGTATATTGCATGTAAGCCAGTGAAAAATGTCCACCTTAAAGTAATGAAATGTACAGACTATATAATTATAATTTAAAGTCATACTTTAAAATCGGTGATAACAATCTTCAGTTATATTAAAATACGTATATTAAACAGTATTATTTCTTTTAGACAAGGTTCTACCAAACGAAGTATTCGTAGAAACGCCCGTTTACAATAATGTTATTAGCTCCATGCTTCAAAACTATAAATATAGGTATCCTAGGATGACTATACGTCCCGTTTAAAACGGGATTGTCCCTTTATTGTATAATTATGTCCCGTTGTCCCAACAAACTTTAATCGGGATGCTTTTTGTCCCGTTTTTAGAATAGGATCCCGTTTTAATCCCGTTACTTCCATAAAAATTCTAAACCGAGATTAAAAGAAAAAAAACATGTCATATAGTATAAATATATATATATTTGTACTACGAACTCATGTGTGAGACTTCTAACGAAATTGATATTAAATACGAATAGTTTACCAATATACTGTACTATTTATAATCAACGATGTTCGGTATAAAAGGTATATTAGGTACCTATATTAATCGAAAAAATCGAACATAGTCGTGCAGTACATTGCAACGATATTGTGTTATTAAAGTTATAGCCACTGTATATCAATTATTTTTATTTAAATTGTTGTGAATAGTTAGTGTTATTACTTTTAATGTTTTTTTTAAAATTCCTAAAAGGAAATATACGTTCACTGTACTTTTGCAGATTAACTAATGCAGTAACAGAAAGAATATTTTTAATCACAAATATTTTATAGACGGACGAAAAAAAATTGTTTTCTCGTATTAACTGTCAAAGCAATAATAATTCTTAAAAATAATTTTAATAAATATTTCTGTAATGATTTTTATTTTTTTTTTTGTTAACACAACCAAAACTATTAAATGCAATCAGTTCATCAAAAAAATATATTGTCAAAGGATGTAATGAAAAAAATTATGAATAATCGACATCAACTTAATAAAAATAAAGAATATTTTAAGTAATTTTTTTTAATCTCATAGCAAAAAAAGAATGCACATCAATGTTTTATTAAGATATTAAACTACCTTATTAAAAATTATTTTTATTGTATATAATATAGAAGTTAAAAAAAATGTCGTCTTTTTTTTTTTTAGAGAACATATTTCTCCCGTTTTTTTTCATAAATATGGTCACCCTAAGATATCCTGATATGGAATAGTACACTACGAATATAATAAAAATATTATAAACACCAATGAATGAAAACTATGATAAAAAAAATTCTTTTTAAAAATTCACTACCCTTCAAAATGTGCCTAACCACCCCTCGAACCATCTACCCTATCGGCTTTTTATAACCGAAACTGGAATGTAGAATCGAACGCAATAAGACAAGATTGTGCATACGGTTGAGGCTGTATTGCGCAAGGTTAGCAACGTTGTCGGGTCAACCTGAAAAAAAAACTATAGGATCTGTGAAATGACTAGAATATGATAAATATTACGAAATAAATACAAATCCCATCAAATCGTAATAAAAACGTTTTAGTTTCAATATTAACAAGTGTTTTCGAATGTTTTAGGATCAGCGTTCGTTTGTCCGGAATATCGTCACTACACGAAAGGTGTCGAATTGGTCGACTCGTTCAATTTCAATCCACACAAGTGGCTTCAAGTCACCTTCGATTGTTCAGCAATGGTAATAATTACATTCAAATTGTATAGAAAAATTCATAAAATGTTATATTAATAAATTGTTTGCGACTAATTTGTATAGATAATTTATAGATTTAATAATATATGGATTAAACTAGTGAAAACTGATGTAGGTTTCTATTAAACTACTATAGAATCAAATATAATATTCAAATTTTTTAGTGGCAAATAATCTTAATTTTTGTTTACAATAATATATGTCATACATAAATTTATAATTGTTATACAGTATTAATAGTTATTATTTTTTACTTAAGTGGCTAAAAAATCCAAACCACGTGATAAATGCCTTCAACGTAGATCCGCTTTACTTAAAACACGAACTCGAAGGACAAATGCCAGATTACAGAGTAAGTACCTAATAATGTAATTAATATTGTACAGAAACTTAAAAACATGCATTATTATCGTTGAAGCTTGTGAGTTCGCAATGTTTAATATATAAGCTATGAGCTATACATATTATGCATAGTAATTAGGTTTAAGTTATATAATACCCAATAAATGTTTAATGCTCATTAGATAATAGATGATAGGTACTAATAGATAATATATATATATATATATATATATATATATATATATGCTATATGTTTATTATTTACTATTTGCAATTAATTTTTATTTGACCAATTTAATATAGGTAGATAATTTTATTAATTTTCGGTAAGTCCTTTATAAGTACTATGTTTTAAATTAATCAAGATTACTAAAAGAATACCTAATAGATAATATAAAAAATATTTATCTACTCAACTATTAATGGCTATTAATAAAAAGATGATATCACGATTTTATTATTAATATCTAAATTATTTATTTTTAAAAATCTAGTAATTATTATGTCGGTAGTAATTATTTCAGTAGAATAGTAACGAAAGTACTCATAACTAGATTAATGTAATTTAAATACCAAATGTATGTACAAATTATTTAACGAAGTATCTTATGTCAAATTTCATGTTTATTTCCTTCTCAAGCATTTTCTATTGTTACTTCTCAGAAAAAATATAGTTAAACCTCTAATGAGTAATTTATTTAAATCTACCTACTCTCAAAAAAAACATTTTAATGTTTCTTAGATTTTCATGCTATAATTTTATAATATATTAATATTGACGTATTTATCTAATCATTTTAAGAAAAGAAAGCTGTACATTAAAATTAATTATAAAAATAAATATTACATATATTCACGTTTTTTTATTAGCATTGGCAAATTCCATTGGGAAGACGTTTCCGATCGCTAAAAATGTGGTTTGTATTTCGATTAATTGGTGTTGCAAACCTTCAAAAATCTATCAGGAAAGATATCAATCTTGCTCTAGATTTCGCCAAACGAGTGGAAGAAGATCCAAACTTTGAACTGTTTAACGAAGTTACTATGGGATTGGTGTGCTTCAGAATTAAGGTAATACATGTGAAAGAAAAGTAAAAATATTATTGTAGGTTAGTACTTTGTTGGATAAAAATATTACCCGTATACCCAATTATACTTGTATGCGTTCAAAATATTATAAAAATCCAAAAATAAAATAACCTTAAAAACTATTTATATTGTAGTTTAATTTTTGACATCATTAAAATATAATATTTAAAATGTAAATAGTATAAAACATAATAATAAATACGAAAACAATTTCGTCTTAAAAATTAATAGCAAAGTGACATTTGCATACCATACAAATAAATACATATTATATACAATTTTAATGAACATTACGGCTCTATTTAACTCTTAATTAACTTGTTTTTACTTATTTAGGGATCCAATGAACTCAATGAAACGTTATTGAAAGAGATTAATGATCGAGGCAAAGTGTACATGGTTCCTTCAAAGGTCAAAGGAACATTTTTCTTGCGAATGGCTATTTGCTCTAGATATACACAAATCGAAGACATCAATTTCACTTGGAACGAAGTGCAAGAATCCGGCAAAGCTGTACTAAGTAAACAGTAAAATAAGTTTACTTAGAGAGTTGACAAACAATTTTATTGTAAAAATAATATTAAAACACCTATTATTCTCAATATTTTTGTTTTTAAAATACGGAAATAATTTAAATAACATTTCAAATCTATAAAATATTTTTATGATATTTTATACAAAAATATTTCACTTCATCCAATAATATTAGTTATTAATTAATAAATTGTAACTAGAATTTACTATTACTCAGAAATTCCATGACATTTAATCATCCATAGATATTTAGAATAATAGGTATATGTAGATTTTAAGCTATATAAATCATTTTCAGTGGTAGTTTAAATTAATTAATAAACAAAAATACATAAATGTAGACCCAAATTTTAGTTATATAGGTACTCATATATTATACTTTTTTAGATGAGAATTAGCCATTTATAGTATCATTATAGATATTTTTAATATGAAATATTTGTTTGTCAAACTATTATCAAATTATACATAAATTTAATTTATATTCAATAACCTTATTCATGAAAAGTTAGTAAAGAAACAAAATGTGTTCTTATATAAAAGCAATATTGAATAAAATTATGAATTAATATTCAACATTCTATATCATATTTACAAATAATAAGTATGCTAACAATATGTTTATTTAAAATAGTTTTGATTATTAAAATATTGTTGAATTTGATGTATCTACCTATTTTAATAATTATTTATAAATATTAATTTAATTTTTATCAGAAAAAGATAAAATAATAAAATTGGTTGTTTTTATCTAACACAGTTCATACAGTGTAACTGCAAAATAGGAGTTGTATACAATCTAGTAAAACTTAAATTGTTGCAATCACATTAATTTGACTGTTGCAAAGTGATCGAGAATAATATTTTTCTATTAGTTTTTTTTTTTTTAATATTTACATTATGCCACAGAAATTACAATAAATAGAATATATAGTTAGTAGTGTTACAGTTTACTATATCACATATTTATTATTACAACATATAAATGAGATAATGAAGACAACCAATTTTACTGTAGCTTCTTTTAAATTATACTAATCGATATTTTAATTAATAAAAGTAACAATTATACTAATGTATACATTTTTAAATGTTACTATAAATTATTTATACAACTTTTATTATATAATTAATACATAGTAATAGTGTTGTATTTGAGAATATAATCAAAGTTAAATTATTATTTATTATAATAATGTATATTGTTAATATTACCTTTATGGCTATACCTCAGCCATAGTATTAAATTATACTACAATATAATCAAAAATAATCAAACAGTTAACTGTGTTATTCATTTATAAGTTTTATTGACATGTCATTAAATTATGCAATTAAACATTTTAACACTTGATTTTCCTTTCCACCAGTATTATATTATCTTACATCCATTATAATTATATCCTCTGAGGTCAAGGATATACAAAAAAATTAATATATTTTTAATGATGACAATTTAATACACATATTAAGTAAATACCTGTATTTAATATAATGTATTAATTATTTTATCAAGTCCTAAAATCCATGTTGTGAATAATACAGTAAAAATTATATTACGGAATTGTATTTTTTAAGCAAATAGGTATTTTGAAAGTCCATTGTTTAGAGATTTTTTGTGGAAACATTAAAATATATTTATTTTGATAAAACACAGAACACTGATTCAAAAATGTTTATGAACATAATAATTTAAAACATTATTTGATTTAATGTCTACTTTGTGTTTCTGTTATAAGATAGAAAGGCAGTTAGAAATACCTACCTAATTAAATAGGTAAATGAAATTAAGAGTGATAATTAAGTAATTAATCTAACCTTTTGGAGAACAGATCAATAAATTCAAAAATTTTTGAAAAGTAATTGAATCACTGATGTAATAAAATATCTAGTTATATCACAACCTACAATACATAAAATTGCAATACACAACAAATAATATATGATGTACCTAGTCTGTTCTATGAAAGTACATTGTTTTAAGTAATTTTTATTACAAAACTTCAATTGTTTAATATAATGATAAAAAAATATCTCTTATCTCTATGACCTTATGGAAGTGAACCAATAATTAAAAAAAAATATGATTCATCAAACAGTGAACAATGATGATGGTCTAAAAAGATTATCAAATTTCAGTTATTAAAATGGTAATATATATTTATGTTATATTATGGTAATTATATGTATTATTAAGACAGATATATAGAACACTTAAAACATTGTAACATTTGAGATAAAAATAAAATAAAAATATCTTAAATTAAAATTTACATAAACTAAATGCCAACATTTTTTTTGCCATTGATAGATGAAAACAACACACTAAAAATAAAATAAAAATGGATAGTAACAGCAATACCCCAACATAAGAATACATATAAAATTTTACTGAAAAAACATGGTTTAGAGAATTACCATACTTCCAGATAGGATTTCTTTACATTCTTGATAATTTACATATTTTTGTGTTATCTGCTAAGTGACCATGACAGTGTTGGACAGTTTTATCTTTGCTCCATATCAGTTATTGAAAATGTGTCTATATATAAGTAATTAAAATAATTGTATTGAATAAAATGTAACATATTGGTTAACGAACGACTAAAAACTGGTTTATAAAAATAATTTGAATCGAACAATGTATTGAATGTAAAATAAGATCTCTTCAGTATATTCAATAATCGTACTGAACAAAATTACAACAAACGACCTACTGGTACAGTGTTATCTCAGTGAACTCAGTTTTTGGTGCCAAAATTAAATGTTGAAACGTAATAGTTAGTAAAATAAACCAAAATTTGTCGGTTGAATATGATGTTACCTATATTTACATTTGAGTGCATTTTAAATAATTGAGCGATGACGCTTTACCGATGGAAAATAAAAACGAAAATGGTCGTTTCTGTAAGTACATTAAGGGGTTTCATAAATACGCGTCTCTATTAATTAAAACTGAAAAATTCGTCGGTCGTTTGTTCGCCGATATTCGCGGGTTACACCGATCGCGTAAAATCGACTCTGCGTGAAAAATAAATCGCAAAATCCTCTGACAACCGAACCCGTAGATGTCGTAGCTACAATAAATGTTAGAGCAAATCTTAGAGTGTTGGCCCTCTTAAACATTGTAAATTAACGGAAAACTAATAAATACCGGGTCTGACATCAACTATTCCGATAACAGTAATAATAATAATCATGACACAACGCGATAACACATTGCTGGTTTATCACGTGGAATTTCAATGCTATTTTTTTTTTTTTTTTTTTGATTAGAAATGTCATGAGTATTTTCCTTTTTTCTTCTCATTATCATAGTAGAACGTAGTCGTCAACAATAAAATAAAAACTTTTTACTGTTTCAGTATTGCATCAATATATTCTACTCCACTATTCATTGTTACATTTCGGCACAGTTAACACAACCAACAAGGTGCAATATATAACAGAATTTATGTTTGCGTTAATAAATACATATATATATATATATATATATTTATATATTAGTATATTATAATAGCTTATTAACACAGCAAAATATGAACGTTTGATTAGTATTTGTATTGTTTTTGATAAGTTAGAGACGGTGTTCAACAGGAACAATAAATATGGCTTGTCAAACAAACAGTTCTGTTGAAGTATTGGATCCGATTAAAGAGAACTATGACAACTATCTACTTATCGATGTTGGATCAAACATGGTGAACAAGAAGTTCAGCAGGGACTTAGAATCAGTTTTGCAACGAGCAAAAGATTCAGGTGAATTTGACATTCTTAATGTACATATAAATATTCCACATTTTATACATTTCACTTTAAGTTTCGAGTACCTTATATTTTATTTGTTTGTTTTAAACCTTTTTAGAAGTAATAATGAAATTGGATTGACTATAGTGTATCTAATTTTATATTTTTAGTTCTACTGTCTGTTTACATTACATCTTGTCACTTTACAGGTGTTCAAAAAATAATTGTCCCTTGCACATCACTCAGAACAAGCAAAGAAGCATTGCGATTGGCAAGAATATATCCGGGAGCGTTATACTCCACAGCAGGTATTATTACATTCATATTCTATACATTTTTTTATATTTTTTTTTTTTTTTTTGTGTACTAATGATTTAAACGATTAAAGTAATGAAACTATGTTTGTTGAGTATGATAACTATCTAATGACCTAAATTAATATACACTTACATCATGAGTTAGCAATTCAGTAATATAGATTACTTATAAAAAAAGTGTGGGTGGGATAAACTGTTAGTATTGATTTATCAACTAATTCTTACTATATATATATATATATATATTTAACATATCTCAATTATATTTTATGTTTTTGTTTGAAAAGATAATTAACATAACTAAGCATTTTATATTTTTAGTCTATAGTTTATTTAAATGTATATTTTTAGAGAATAAATTATTTACACAATAGATGGGATATTTATTGATGTATTTCCAAAAAATAATAAAAACTATAATAAAATCTTGTGATGAAAATATTAATTTAGTTGTCTGTATATTTTCTTCTAGTTATATTAATTTGTAGATATACTCACTATTACTAATATAGATGAAAGGATAATATTTTGTAAATTACACTTATTCATGTACTTAAATGTTTACAACAAACAGGTATCCATCCGCATGAAGCAAAATCTTGGGAAGATTGTTATTACAACGAACTGAAAGATATTGCTAAAAATCCAGAATGTGTGGCTATAGGTATTTGTGGTTTGGACTACAACAAAGATTTTTCATCTCCTGATATACAAAGAAAAGTTTTTGAACAACAGGTAATTTTTCAAATATGTAATTATTGAACTAATACATATAGCTTATCTCAATAATTAAATATGAATTGTATGATTGTCATTAGCAGACATACGGCCCCACAGGTGAATAATATTATATTACTGCATGTTGTGATTGAAAAGTTTTTCCTATTGAATTATTTTTTTTCAACCGCTTTGATTTTGTTTTATGTATATATATATATATGTACACACAGATATCTTTGGCTATTGAAATGAATAAACCAATTATGTTCCATCAAAAAGGAGCACATGAAGATTTTCTATGTATTATAAAAACTCATATGCCATTGATGATACCAGCAATCCTGCACTCGTTTACTGGTTCATTTGAAGAAGCTACAGACTATATTAACTTAGGAATGTACATTGGAATAACAGGCATGTATTCTAACATGTTTTACAATATGTTAATAATTAAAAGGTAATCATCTTATAAAATTTGGTTTAATTTTATTTTCAGGTGGTTTGTGCAAAGATAGTTCTGGTAGTGGAATCAAAAAACTATTGAGTGCAGGCATACTTACACTAGATAGGATATTAGTGCAGTCAGATTCTCCATTTATGTATCCAAATGCTAGGGCAGCAAATCTTTCTGAAGCAGTGAAATCTAGTCTCACACAAAGGTATTTTACAATAAACTATAAGAAATTGTTTGGTTATAAATAATTGATATTGCAAGATGAAATAATTGGAGAGTTGGATTTTGATGAAAATATTTAAATATAAATATTTTTTTTTTTTTATATATTTAATTATATTTAATACAAATAAAATGTATAATAATTTGCTTATATTTTATTTTTTGCAGATCTCTTGGGTTTTTACAACGCTATTGTACATTTCATCGTAATGAACCATGTTCATTACCTATTCTCGTTGAACTATTAGCTGGTCTGATTGCTAAAAAGCCTGATGAAGTGGCTTTGGCAACATCAATTAATGCTCTTAAAATATTTGGAATGTCATAATTTTTTTTTTGACTTAATACAGTTTTATAAATATGTGTTGACTTTTATATTACATTTATAATTTATTTATGTATTTATTATTGTTATTGTTCATCTAGTAATTATAACTCATAATTAAATTTAACTTATAATAATTTATAGTCTTATTCAGACAATGAAAATATATTGTGCCATTTAACAATGTTTGTTATAACCACTGTATTGATAAAACTAAATAATTTTACATTTATTTTTGTAATAACTGTTTTGCTTGTATTTATCATGACATAGTTGATAGTATTTTCCCATAGATTTAGAAATAATATTAACTAAACATATTGATTTTTTTTCAAAGTTATATACAAACTCAGCATTGATAATGAGCTACGATTCTCGTTTATATATAATAATAATACTGATAAATGCTCACTGAAGAAATTAATAATTCCACATAGAGCAACCAATATTTGTTCTACGAGTAAAACACAACAACTGAATATGTACAATGTAAATTGTACATACACTTAAACATTATGGTGTCCCTGGTATTTAATTGATCCCTAAAAATATTGTTTTGTTTTATAAGGTATAAATTGTACAGAAATAAAAATGAAAATAATTAAAATACTAATTTTGTATATTTCAAGTTATGAAAGGAACATAATATATAACATTAAAAATTAATTGTAAATTGTATGTAATTAAAATTATTATTGAAAAATTTAAGTAAAATATTTATAGGTAGTAAAAAATTCAAAATTAAACAAATACAAATTAATTTGTAACCTAGCCTATGTAACATTAGAGGCTAATTTCAAGTCTTTTAATTACTTTATCATAAAACGGTTCTAATTCATGATATTCAACATCCAACTCTTCCAATTTTTCCACAGAATCAGCTTTCTGAATTTTTTCAACTTCTTCGGCTGGCATTGCTAACATAAGTTTCGTTGGCTTTTTCTAAATATAAGTTATAGATATTAAACTGCCTGAAACTACTTTTTTTTGTTACATTATACATACTTGAAACGGCCAATTGAGTCGTGTTTTTACAAATTTCTTGTACTTTTCATATTCATCTTTATCAAGTCTATTAGTAACTTCTAATAGTATAATTTCTATAACCCGACGAACTTGTTTCTGAAAAAAGTAGTACACATTCTAATTATAGTTGACTTTATGAAAGGTAACGTCTGAAAAGATAAGATTGAACACAATACTAAACAATTTAATCCATCTTAATAATATTAGATGAAAGATAATTTATTTTTAAAGTTTTATAATTTCTTAAAATAATGCCAGGTGTGTTTTCGTAATGAACATATAAATATTATATAAATATTTATAAAATTATATACATTACTATAGGTACCTGATTAATTTTGTAAAGACTTTTGAATTCTTCAACCATTTCTCGATAATTTAATTTTTTTAATTTTTCTTTATCAAAAGTTTTAAGTTTGTGAAAGTTAGTAGCATCAACAAAGTCTCGAACTAGTTGAAATTCTTCATTTGGACTTTCAACTAATAAAAAATAATTATATAATTTAAACCTCAAAAAACTTTAAACTACTAAACTATTTAGAAATTAAATTATACCTGTAATATCAATAACATCTGATTTAAAAGAATAATGTTTATAAACTGAATTTAGTAATTTTGCACATAATCCTTTTCTTTGAAATGGTGGTAGAATTAACATTTGACTAATTCTTGGGCGGATTTTATCAGGGTAGGCATAATATTCATAAATAGTTGAATATCCAACTGGTGTATAACATGTATCACCATTTTCATTTTTGAAAAGTTCATACCTAAAATAAAATATTTGGTTGAGCTATAAAAATTTATTATTTTACAACCATTAGATGCTAAAACAATTTTAATTATTAATACTTATGAATTATGAGCAACTAAACTTTTATAAATTTCCAATTAATATTGGTTATTTATTTATAGGAGATTGTATTTTAATAGTTCAACATGGATAATAGCAATTTTACTTATTAAAAGTGTAGGTAGAACACTTAATTCTAGAGTTTTCTTATTGTTAAATATCTAGTATATTTTAGTAATATCAAAAACTTGTATGTTATATCCGAGTAATAGTTAAAAATAGAGATGTTAAAATACGGTATTTTATTTATTTTTTGTATAATACCATATTATATCAGTATTATACCGTATAAAACTTTGCAGTACCTTAAATTACAAGGAATTTAACAAAGGTTATCATCCCATTGTTAACTGTGAAATATAAATTATTTTAAAATGGAATAATTGAAAAAAATAGCTAAAAAGTTAAATAAATTAAAAAAACATATAATACAAGAATTAATCACCAAAATAATATTTAATCGTGCTATCGATTTGCAATTATGATATAGGTAACATACATATGTATGTTATACATAGAAACACATATTTTTTAAATAGAAATAAAGAGAAAACTATACTTAATACTTTAATAGTTATATACTATCTCATTGTAACCATATATTTACAATATTTGAATATTATAATAGTACAATAAATTGATTTTAGTCATTTTTAAACACCTGAATTCTAAATTAACATGATTACAATAATATAGTATATTTTAATTTTTATAATAATATTATACTTTATTGGAGATCCATTCTATAAGTACAACTAAAAAATTAATAGTTGGGTTACTAAAAATAACACTTTAATTTTTCTTTTTTATACCATATGTATAAAATAATTTTATACCATGAGTATAATACCTTGTATAATACAATTTAATACCACTATATAGTAAAAACTCACATCACTAGTTAAAAATGATACTTCTGACATCATAATTACTTTTGAATTAGTATAAGACATTACTACAATTCATCTAGTCAATCTGCTTATCTTTATCACGAAGTATTTCCATTTAATTATTACTATTTATATTTAATATATTTTTTTCTAAATAATCTAATAAAATATTTAATAGAAAGTTTTATCTTACATTATAAATATCTTCCATTTAGAATCATCATAGTCAATAAAATTGGAAGAATCAATGTACCATAGTACAAATGTCTGTAACTGATTAAAATACTCTTTAAATGCACTGTTTTCATCTTCAGTTACATAAACTTCAAATTTTTTTTCTTCTCCATCAAAATCTATCAAGTTAAAAAAAAAATAAATCAATAAATGTTTAAATTTATAATCACAGATCTTACTTAAAATAAATTGGTCAAGTTGATTTCCAAAAGGTTTAAATGACGATTCATCTTCTAAACATTTTTCAAATACATCTATGTTGGTAAGATAATCAGGAGTAATGTAGTCTTTAAGTTTCTCCATAATATTATCTGGCTGTAAAATTTAATTTCAAAGAACATAAAAAAAAATATTAAATTAAAATTTTTATTTCTTCATTGAGTTGGACAAAAAATTTCTAGGTTAAAAAAATTGTTTGATTCAGTTCGCATTAAGTTAAATTAATGTTTGACCCATCATAACTATTGGTAACATTACCATGTTTTGGCAAAATAATAATTTGAAGTTGATATTTAATAGAAAAATTGATTTATCTATAAAATATATTTTCATTTCTTCAATAGAAACTCCAAGTTAGAATTTTTGAAGTAAATACCTTAAAATTTTAATACTGATAAATTATTTTAATGATAAAAATAGCAATAGCACAATAATTCTAGATATCTAAGACATTAAAATGAATGAATTAACTTTATTTGCAAATTATTTTATACTATAATATTCAAATTAACTTTTAATATAAAATTATTATTAAAAAAAAAAAAAAAAACTATATTTTAGCAATAATTATTATAACAGAATGTGAATTTGAAATATTATTTTCTTGTTATATTTTTTAATTTATAACCAATATATTATATATGTTAGAAACTTAACACTTTTATAAATATAAAATAAGGTTAATATATATCTTTATAAACTTGAAATTATATAAAATAAATGTTTGTTAATTAAATTTATACAAAAATTAACTTTTTAACCTAACCTTCTATTATAAGTAGACTAGTTGTCAATTTACTACAATCTGATACATCTAATACATATATTTTTAATAACTTAAATAATTAAAAAGTTGGTTTTATACTTACATTTACACCATATTTTTCTGAATCCACTTTAGATGTGTAGGTAATATTTATATATAGTTTAAGATAACTTGCAGTATAATACATTTTTACCACAAGATCTTTATAACCAAATATTTTTTCCCCTGAAGAAAAATAATAGTTTTACAGATACAAGGTTTTAATTTAAATATTTTTATACTTACATAATTCCAAACACTTGATAAGTCATTTCTGGATAAAATGCTATTTTTGGATCATTAATATCACTAGCCTTACGAACTGTAAGAAAAAAATAATGAGTTAAATGCAATATATTGTCTAGAAAATAAAAATTACCCAATTTTAGTTCTAAAGCACTATTACTGCTGACAATAAATTGTTCCATAGTTAATGACTAATGAGTTGAAAATCTTGAGATGTGATCTAAAATAAACAGAAGGAAATTATTGGGTTGAAATTAAATGCACAAAATACAGTATTCATGGTAATTGGCTAATATTTATAGAAATCTATTTAATATATAAATAAATAAATGCTTAGCCTGGAGTTATATTTGTTAAGTACTACCAGTTTCGAATTAAAAATTTATTGTCAAGTATTCATAATTAATAAAATCACGACTATATAGTCTTTGTATAAACTTGACAACAAACTTTTAATTCAAAACCAGTCTTACTTTGTAAATATAATAATTTTTCAGGCTAAACATTTATTTATTAAGCTATTTATTATTTTATTTCTATACAGAAACTATTTTTTTAATTTTAATTTAATTTTTTATTATTTTAATATAAATAAAATTTACTACACAACTATAAATGGTAATTAAAATGTTTTACTAGATCCATGATGGAGAGATTAATAAGTATAAAAGGTCAGAAAGGAGTTCAAATTATTTATTATGTTTTAATTGAAGTGAAAATGTGTACATATTGAAACAACTATAAATCTGATGATGGTAATATGGTTTAGATAAATATTAAATGTAAAAATATCTATAAATACTTTAGAAAAACGTGTAAATCCTAAACCGAAAATTGAGAAATGAAAGTCAGCATTAAATCAATACCTAAATATGTCTAAAGAAATCAATTAAAAGCCACTGGCGGCAGAAGAAACACAAGGAAAGACGCGGCATCGAACAGAGTCCCGTAACATTTATATAAAGTATTTTCTTCGGGCTGTGTTGGCGAACAGTGAATCCAGAGTTCGGATCGACGATTATTTCGACACATTCGTTAGAATTCCATACCACAGTTCACACCAAGTGGCTTTTCGCACGGCATAAAACAATACATGAACAAATAGAAAACAAACAAAACGATTTACGTGTGTGCAAGCAGTCTTGTTCGTTTTTCAAAACGATGTGCGGCGAACGGTACAAAATGAAATACAAGGAGAAAGTGATGTCCGCGTCGACCGAGAGACGGAAATTAGTTATCGGCAGTCGGTGAGTAAACTGTAGCTGCGGTGCGGGTCGTCTAAACCACGAAAGAGTGACGGAAACACCGAACAAAAAAAGACAACGGTAATCGGTAAAAATTGGCGGTCTGTCGAACGGCTATAAACACAATAACCCAACTACGCGGGGTCTTTATCGCGGGTGGCGCGACAGCCATTTCGTCCTAGAGCCTTCTCGAGTCCCATAACACTAGTTCCACCAACAACTTGTTCGACTGATTATGGCGGCAATAACATTTGATCAAATATGTCCAACGAGTGATAACGCTCGCGAAAGTCTTATTTACGCAACAAGAAGTGTTTGAAATAAAGAAGTCCGTAACTAGATTTCTTAGTCAATGATCAATAAATTCAATTTAGGTATAGGATTAGTTATTTTATTTGCACATACATGGGTATTAGACATGACCAACAGGCTTTGGTAATGTAGAAATGACAACAGAAATTTCACTTTTCCCTCTATGACATTTGTATGATATTAGATGTGCATATTACTTCTTTACTTTTTAATGTGATTGACCGTTGGACATGAACTTTTTTAACTTGATATGTGAACGGACTTGTCTGCCTATCTATACTTCTGCGGAGAGGCAACATGACTCCGGATATTCACAAAGTGATTTCATTGCCGACTGGAAGTTTATTGGAAACGTGTATCATGTGAATAAAATGCTCTCTTAATATAGGATCTAATTTTTGAATAATTTAAGGTTTTTCAAAAAGAATGAACAGTATAATTAGATCATGTTAATTATTTATTCTCTTCTACAACTTATTCATACATTTTGTATCTACCAGTTCTTTATTCTTTAAAACTAATTGTTATTTGATGATTTAAAAAACATTTAAGTTTTAACTGACATGTTTCTATAAAAGCTATACAGATAGTTTATATGCATACAAAAATTATATATTGACTTGAACATTTTTTTTTTTTGCTTTAGAAATAATTTTAAATAAGTGAAAAAAATCATTTTTGTATATCAGTATAATGAATGAACCTATTATGTTGGAGAAATTTCCCACGCTAAGTCCAAGCAAAGATTTTAAATCTTGGAAAGGATTTATTTTATTAAATGTAAGTTAATTTATAAATAGTAAGTTTAATGAGACTTAATACATTTTTTACCAAAATAAAAAATATAACGAAATAATATATTTATAAAAAAAAAAACTAGAATTTAAAAAAAAATGTCTTAACTTCTTGAAAGGTTGAATGTAGAAAAAATATTTTAAATATGATCAATGGTTAATTTATAAGACTATTGATAGTACTATTCATAATTGTAACTACTAATATTATTTAAATATATTATATATATTTTTAGATGTATGATAGTGTTTACATAGAGATATCTTGCCCTAATATACCACAACTGGACAATTTAGAAGTACATATTCCTGAATTTAAAGAATTAAAATTTGATCAATTTAATTTAAAGAAAACAGTAGAAACAGTAAGTTAAAATTATATATATTCAATACCAATTTAAAAATGTCAAAATGTTATTTTATTAACTGTGGCGGTTTTACAGGGAAGAGGGTCTGAACCCCCTCACAGGTCATGCATTTAGGTTGTGATTTATTATATTTTATATGTGGATATAATATATCCTATGGTTATAAGTACGCTTATATATTTATATATAAATCGGGTGATTTCAATTGTAAGTTCTGTAACTTATAAGTCGTATATTTGAATGTTTATTACAGCTATAGCCTATTTAGTTATTAATATTTTCCTTAATTAATGGGTTGAAAGTTTTTTGTCATCATATATGTTAAAGGACCCCACCTAGAAAAAATTCAAATAACTGCCATTGATTATTAATTTCAATTTAATTAATATTTGTAGTACAAATTATAAATATACTCAAATATTCAATAAAATATAATTATATTGATAAAAAAAGAAGTAACTCACATAAATATTTTCTTTGTCTCATATATTGTAAACTTTTCTTTCACTTCCAAAATTTAGTTAAGAATATATACATTTGTATAAAATAGATAGAATTTTAATATTTTAATAGTTTGTTAATAAATTAATAATTTATACATTGTACTTATTTTTTAGATTAAAAAAGAAACAAATTCATTGCCAGAGTTTTTAAAGGAATTTATCTTAGTTTTGGTAACATAAATTATTTTATTTTATCCTATAATTTATTATTGTGTCTTAATAAGACTTAACAAATGATTGAAAACTATACATTTCGAAAGTACTTACTTTCAAATAGTTTTGTATACTTTGAATATTGTTGTATTTTAATAAATATTTATCATTTTTGTTATTTAGAGCAAAATATTGAAACAAGATCTATTTTCAAATGTACAGAATCTATGTAATATGCAGACAGGGGAAAAATTATATTCTATAATTCAAGAAGTCAATATATTTAGTAAATATGTTCAAACGATTGATGAAGAATTAAATCATATAATATTCAATGTTCTGGATACATGTAGGCATAACCATTTGTTAAAAATTTATATACCTAAAGATTATCCTATATACAAAAAACAATTTTTAAATTTTGAAAGTATGATTCCATCTGCTACTATGAACTACCTTACAAAGGTAAATTAAATACTTGTAATCTTAACCATGTTGAGAAGCTCACATTAAATGAAAAATTAAACAATGGATTTTTTTTGAGTTAAAATTGAATTTGTTCTGTAGGTTAACACAATTTCAAAACTATTTGAAGAGTTTAAAACTTTAATTGATAAATTAAGTAACTTTTGGGAGGTACAGAAAGAAGTTATTAACACATGCAATGTAATAGGTTCCTATACTTTTAAAGATGTTAACTATAAAATACCTATTGGTGAGTTGTATTAACCATAACAATATACATTTATGTGAAAGTATACATAGTGAAAAAATTCTTATTAAATAATTGTTCAAATCGTTTTAGATAATCAAGTATGTATTGAAATTGAAATTGATCCATTTAACCCTAAAACCTGTCCAAAATTTAATCTTTGTGGTCAGCCAGAATCCATAAAAAAGTTCCAACAAAGATTAAATGATATTGATCCAGTAAGTTAATAATCATTAATATAAATTTTTGATTATAAAAACAATAAACAATAAAAAGTTTAATTTTATTTGATCAGCCAATAATAATATTTTCAGTTCAAAATTTTTTTTTATTTTATATAATTTTTAAGTGAGTATTAAGTGAGTATATAAAATATTTATGTATTTTAAAATTATTTTATGACAATATTCTTCAATTTGATAATTTAAAAACAACACAATTATTTTTTTTAAGCTTTTCCACATAAAGCCATATATCATAGGCTATTTTTATTTTTAATAAATCAACAGTCAAACTCTTTAGTAAATTATATAAAATAAAATATTTCAATCATATTTATCTACAAAATAGTATGTGAAATAATTTAATTTGATCTTATACTTTGAAGTACAGCTATTTAATAAAATAAAATTTATTTTCTTAGATTTTGATGTGGAATACTGAAAACAATTTTAAAGAAAATATTCTTAATATATTTAAAATATCTGATTTACATTCCCAGTACAAAGAAGACAACACTCATGAAGTTGAAGTTTCAGACAGTAACTATTGTTTTATATGTTATGATCAATTAGATATAGTTCCAAAAGAACAAACTAAAACATGTACTTATGAAAAATGTGATGCATTATACCATATGACATGCATTTGTGAGGTAAATTACTTCGTTTTTAGACTAATGTAACAATAAAAAATTAATAAAAACATTATTGTACAAGTTGATTAATAATAAATCTGTTAAATTAATTATAATTATTATTTTTTTTTTTTTTTTAGTGGTTGCTGAATTCTGGTAGTACACCAATGTTTGAACATTTACAAGGGAAATGTCCTCAATGTGAAGAAGTATGACCATACAAAACTTATTTTAACTCATCTCGCTCTTATCATATAAATATCACACCATCATCTTTTATAAAAATTAAATTGATTTATTTTTATTGATATTAGAATATATATTATAACTATTTACAAAAATAATTCTATATTCTATTCATTTTAAAAAACAATTAATTTCTGAGTCTATGACTCATACATAATTTAATCATTAATGCCAAAACTTGATAAACATTTTTGACTTATACTCCTGTTATATATCAAAGTATAGAAATTTAACAAATTTAAATAATAAATATATAAGATTATTTTAGGTATAATATGTATTTAAATGTTTATAATATATATTAAATATATTTATACTGCAGTAAATTAAAATAATTTTAATTACATTTTTTTTTTTTTTTTTTTTTTATAATTATTATAAAAATGTTAATCACTTACTTTTTATTTAATTTATAATTTTATGATAGTTCTATTGATTATATTATAATATTGATTATTATTTTTATTTTTTAGGATATGCTGGTGGCGTTAGAAAATTTTGATTTGATTAAAACTTGAAATCGTATATTTTGGTCAAAATTGAGGGGTGAAGAAAATGGGTCCAAAAAAAATTATATAAGAATTTGTGAATTTGTTAATTTTTAAGCTAATTTTTATTATAATGTACATTTCACAAAATGATAAATGGTATCGACTGAAAATTGAAACCATCAATCATCCTAATGTTCTGTTTTCTCTATCATAGTAAAGGAAATAAGCCTATAATACTAGTGCTTGAGCTATTGGAGATATAAAGAATAAGCTACAATTTTTAAAAATAAATAAATACAATATGCATTTTTTAATTAGAATACTGATATTAAAACATATGTAGAATAATGGCTAAAATAAATTAAGATTTCTTACTACAATTTTTATTTATATTTACTTTATTATTATTTTATATATTTATTAATTATAATTTTTGATAAATATGATTAATGAATAGTAAATTGAAACAAAATAAAAATTGTTTGTTTAAATATATAAAAATTAAGAGTTCCAACGCTTATTTATTATTTCTTAATTAACATTTAGGCAAGCAATTTTATGCAGATATATACATAAAAAACAAAATAAATATAAATATATATATATATATATATATATATAAATTTATATATAAATGTAATTATACAGTGGAAATTACAAAAGTATACAACGATAACAACAAAATAAACCAATAATAGAATACCTTTGTTATTAGTAATACCTAGTTCCTTAGTCAAAATAAAAATATATTGAATGTTAAAAAAATAAAAAAATTTTTACCGTTTTATTTTTTTCTTCTCCGAATTACTGTGAATATTTACTTATATATTTAATAACTAAAGATAAAGTCATCAGGTGCTATTTCGTTTAGAATTCTATATCAACATGATCTGGTCACAATATTTTCTTGCTAAAATGCTGTCGTATGAAATTAATTGTTTATCACATTATCAGTGTTTGCAAATCTCAACTGTTGATAATATGCAAAGGTGGACTGAGCCCGGGAGGAGGTATAAGTTTCACAAATTAGCAGTTTTCATAGCCATCGCAGTTGTAGTCGGATTCGCCCAGTTGTTTTTTTTTCATAAATTGTATTATTTCTTTCGTTATTAGCCATCTGTAACGATTACGGTATGACCGTAACAAGGTCAGAGGCGTGTCCAGCGGGTAGGCCCGGGCTTACCCTGATTTTTAACCTTTAAGTATACCCAAAATATGCATTTTAAAATTATATTTATATAAGCACACTGAATACTGAATGTAAAATGTATGTACATCAACATACTGCGTAGGCAATTGTGTGACCATATTTTTTATCGATCATATTTTTTGATGTAAACAATATAAATATTTGTCTTTAAATAAAATTAATAATCGTAAAATTTATCAGCAATTCTCAAGCGCTTCTTGGAAATACCCCATATTTCTATATGGATATTACACAACCCGAAGACCGTCGTCGTTTGGTCGGCGATCACCGCCGTAGTGTTGAGCGTCAACAATTTTTTATAACCAGGCCTGTCTTGAATTTTGGTCTTAGACACGCCTTTGAACAAGGTGGGTGCCGGTTAAGTTCGGACCACCGGTTTTTGTTTGCGCATTACTATTGTTAATTTTGACTTTTTTCGTTAGACATTTTCGCATCGTTCAATTTTTGGGTTGTACATCGTTTGCACATTATCGGTTAAAAGATCATACATTTTTTGCGTATCAATATTATTTAACAATAGAACTGAAAAAATGTGTATATACTACTCGGTGGCGCAGACAAGAGGAGATTTAGGGGTTCGAATCCTACCCTCCCCCATACAAAACTCCCAATCAGTAAATAATTAATAATCATAATCAGAAAAAAATTGTATGTATGTACTAGTAACAACAAAAATGACTTTTTAGTTAAAAAGTTCACTGTCTCTGTAATTATATTTATTTTTTCATAACAATTTCTAGTGTTCAATCATTTACAAGAACAAGTTCATCATTTACAACGTGCTTCTGAACGTTAAAAATTAGAATATATTCAAAAACATTAGATTAAGTAAACCACCGGTGAAATAAATTGGTTTCATTTTGTAAAAAGAATAGGACAACAATATACCAAGTATTGTTTTGTAATAATCTTTTTATTGCTTAATGTATTTATGTATTTATTTATAGGTATTTATTATCGATAGAGTCATCGCATATCACACGTATAGAATGAGTTAAGTCAACATAACTATAGGACCGGTGACATCTGCGCATGCGCGCATACTTATAATGTCAATCTGTTTTTTGGCTTAAAATTGAATTTAGGCATCACTAATTTTGAATTTACAAATCGTTGTTATAGACATAGGCGCCAGGTTTTAAAAAACTTAATGGGTGCCTTGTCTAGCCTTTGTATCATAAGCATAAATGCACAATTTGGGGGATGGGGCTTAGCCCCTGATCAATATCAATGTCTCCCTAAAATTTAAACGCACTAAATTGCCTTGGGGGTTAGTTACAATTTAATCTTTTAAAATTTTAATTTTGGCTCTCTAAATTGCGCATATTGGTGTTATGATTTTACTACTTACCTAAAAGCGTTTTAATTTTTATTAGTCTATATAAATATTTAATAATACAATATAACAATATTAATCATATTGTACACTAAATTAATTAATAATCATAGAACAAAATAAATGTATACCAAATTGATAGCTTATTTATAAATAATAATAAATAAAACAAAAAAATTCATTTAGTTTGACTGTTTACATAAAAAATGTATTTCAACGTATATAAATTGAATTTATAAATGAGTTAGCTATTTGCTCAATATCTATATCTTCATTACGATGGACATGGAATAAAGCAATATCGTTAAAACGATTTTGTATTATAGACCTTAAAGATGTTTTAATCTTCGTAGTATTGAAAAAGATCTTACCGCAGTATAAGACGATACTGGAATCGTCAAAATAATGTTTAGAAGTTAATTAAACTCTGTTAAAATACCTCCAAGTGAATTATCCGATTTAAATACATCTAAAGCATCTTATATAGGTACTGTTTATGTTAATTTTTCTTGATTTTACAATATCTAGAAACATATCTCTATGCAACTTAAGTTTTTCTTGATGGAAATCAATCCCATTAAAGGAACTAACATATATTATCAATTTTTCTTTACCAATTATAAATTTTTTAAGTTCGCATAAATAATTAATTAATTTTTTTTGAAATTGGTAATTTAATTATGATAATGTAACATCTAGAAGTTCATAAAATGTAATTTTGTATTTTTCTCTAACTGATGAAAATGTATGCCCTTCACTATTACCTTGAAATAATTGTTTATAATTTTTTTTATTCTCAGTTTCTTAGGCTTTTTCAGTTTTAGCTCACTAAACTTTACTGAAACTTGTTCCTATAAGTCATAAAATCCCGTATATCTTAGTTGTTGACTAAATATAATAATGTTTTCAATTTTTAATTGTGCTTCTTGAAAACTTAAAGATATTCTTTGAAGTTCTGCATTTAGGATTTCAACCCTCAAAAATAATAATCATTACTTTCGTATAAAACAAAAAGTCAAGATTAAGTAAATGTTTATTATAACCACTGGCTTTTGCTCCATTTTCAATTTTTCCTTTGAAATATTATCAAAAAATTCTATTAATACTGCATAATTATCACACAAAGTTTTAGGAGATTATAAATACACGTTATAAATATCTAATATTCTAATGGGTGCCCAGTCCCTTCATAATAATTTCAATGAGTGCCTTAGCCCCCGGGTACCCATGTACATGGCGCTTATGGTTAATCGATCATCATTTTGACGTAGCAAATACAATATAGTTAATTATATTACTATAATAATGCAATAGAAACTTAACAAACACTAAGTGATAACACTAAGATAATGATTAACTATAAAGTATAAGTCTTATACTTTATAGTTAATCGTTATCTTGTTCAATAATCAATTAATTAATATCTATGTCAAAAATTAATAATAAGATGCCACGCGCATGCGCATATCACTGTGGTCCTACTGTTATGTTAGCTTCACAAATTATTTGTAAGACTCCATCCATTGTATATGATCTAAGATATTAATTATACATAATCATATCAACCTTTTATTGTTCAGTATGTTAATGCACATATGACATACGATTATTTTGCACAGGTAAATAGACGATGCGCAAATGCTTTACGGCCGTTAATGTGCAATAATTGCACAATCGATTATTGACGTACGATATTTTAACACAGGTAAACATGCATTACGGCCTATCGGACACCCTTTAAAATGTTGTATATGAGGTCCTTCGATTTAAATCTAAGCATAAGGAACCCGTATTTTAACTGATGTTTAATATATATATATATATATATATATATAAAACTAAAATATTTAGTTTAAAGTGACATATTTACTTTAGTGGTATTTCAGTTGCGGCTCGTAGATAGGGGCTGTGGGGCGATCGCCCCCTTCTAAAATTATCATTTATAACTAATTTATAAGTTTAAATATCAAATTTCAAATTTATATTATAGTATAATATTGTTAAAAATAAAAATTGTGTTTCCTATATTTGTATAAATAAATATTATAAAAACATTATCAGATGATGGGAGCTTAAAACAAATCATACAATGCAGTTGCTTTTGAAAATCGATAACCAATAACAACTTACGGGACCCACAAGCAACGCATGCGATGCTTGGGCAATGTTAAAAGTCGCTCGTCAACTATAATCGGAATACAAAAACTAAGAAGGTTAGGGAACACAATAATAATACTGCCACCGGGCGATGATTTCAATCGCCCAATATGCACGGATTCTGAACTTGCGTGTGTTTATTATTTACATTGTGCATTAGTAACTCTAATTAATTATTATTAATTTTAAATTTAATGGAATCATTTAATTTTTAATCATCATTTTTCTCTGTAATATCATTATTTATTCCAAACGTTCTTAAAAAAGCTGTACATTTGCGGTCTATACATCGCCATTTTATTTCACTTGTAAATATTATCGGGCCGAGATTACAACCAACCTTTTTTATTACCTGTAATTGCCGGGCCGAGTTTATAATCTACCTACTTTATTACCTAAAATTTTCGGGGCCGAATTTAAACAAAAAAGGTAATCGCGGGCCCAGTTTACATTTGCCCGTATACATTTATTGTTTAAATAATGGTGATGGAAGTTCGTCCTTCTTCTTTTCGGTCCTCAAACCAGATATTAGAAATAGGTAGATTTACCAAATTTTGAAATCCCTAAACTTATACCATCATATTAAATGACTTTTTTTTATTTTGATATGAAAACAAAATATGTATATAATTTTTTAATTTAAATATTTATTTGCTAATACAAAAATACATTATTATTGTATGTAACCATACCGATTAGATTACCATAATATAATAATATAATGTACAATATTATTCTATGTTATTAAATAATATAATATAAAACTTTACTTTCTCTCGACTTCTATTATAGATAGATGAGATAAATGAATGATTGACCGGGACGCCAGGATGAGTGGCAAGCCTAGTAGTCAATATACCGAATTTTAAAGAAATTTTAAGTCATTTCTTTATCAAAACGGTTCTGAACAAAGGTTCAGTGTAAAAATCAACTATTTATGAGTATATTTTACTATTTTTAGTCAATTATCGGTAGGTTCTTTTTTTTATCAACATTTTATTTCTTACAATTTTATTTAATTTCTTTTTTAACCAAATATTTATCTGTATTCAAAGTTTAATTATGATTAGATAGATCAACTTTTTACAGTAAACATTTAATGTAGAAAATTGATGTAAAAACAGTAAAATCCGTAAAAATTGTAGCTATAAAAATTTACTTAAACGCTTATGAAATAAATGTCAGACTAACGGGTTTTAAAAAATTTCAGTATCGGTAAATAAGTACTCGTATATGAGTAAGGTGATATTACATTTTTACTTAATATTCAAAAATAAAAATTTCATTACATAAAGACTTTCAAAAAATAAGGTATTTTTTAAGTTCTTTATTTAAATAAAAGTCGGTATTTGAAAATTTCATCAAATACGAAAATAAATATCTTTGCTACAGGGTAAAAGTTTCAAGTTTCTAGCCACATTACTTTTGAAATTATAACTAAATAACTAAAATCTGAAAATTGAAAGTCTTATTTACAACGTATTTTTACCGTTTTAGAACAGTTTTTTCCTCACGCCTAAAAAAACTATTATGATTTAAAAAAATGATCTATCTAAAGTACCACCGCATGTCAATTTAAAATCCAAAAAAGTCCTAGAAAAAACTTTTAGGCCAATATTTCTATCCAAAAAAGTGTTAAACAAATAAAATACAGACATCATTTTAAAGTCATAATATTCTTCGCTTTAGTCAAAATCTAAAAGTGATTATGTGATAAAACATTTGTGTTTACAGACAGGTAAATAGTTATACGCTCAATAAAAATATAAAATTAAAGTGAACAATTTAGAAATATTCATATATTTACCAAATATTTTAGTAACTGTTGAATTGTATGATTTGCGGGTGTCTGTAACCAGTAAGGAACATGGAAAAGATAGAAGGGCTTCAGCACCCCAGTTTTCCATTGAAATTGCGCCCCTGAGTTTTTCTATACATTATATCAGTGGCGTAGTGAGAAACTTAGTTGCCTTAGACCAGAGGTTCCCAACTTTTTTTGACTCACGACACTCTTTATTATTTTATAAAAATGTGGAGGCGCCCTTTAGCCTATGCCCTATACTCTATAGTAGGGGTGGCGAACCTGTGGCACGCGTGCCAAAAATGACACGTTGACCAAATTTTAATGAGACGCGTAAAAAATTGAAATTATACAAAAAAAAAATGTTTACAATTTATAAAATTTTGGTTGTAAGAAATTCAAATAAACAAATTATAAATGTTTTAAAAATGACAATATTTCTTATACTTTCATATTTTTCGTCAACCTATGTTCGTGAAAGCTTGTTTGCCATAAAAAATGTAATTAAATCGAAGGAAAGAAAGGTTTTGACCAACGAAACAATTGCTGCTTGTGTTTCACTAAGAAAGACTAAAGTTTGATGTAATAAATGTAATAAATCTGTAATTTTATTTATAGTCTTAGAAAATATAATTTTCTTAAGACTCATAAATGATTTCCAAAACCTGAAAAGGAAAAATTTGGCACTTGAACCTAAAAAGGTTCGCCACCCTTGCTCTATAGCTTATACTGAATACGCAATACTAATATATTGTATATTTAAATTTACATTTTGTAACTTCGGTTTTATTTAGCATTAATAAACAATAAAGACAAGATAAAATCACAAGTATTTCACTGTAAATAACTTTAAAACAGTTTACATCAAATCGATAGCAATCGAACTAGTATGATAATTAAAATAGATTGAACATACTCAGTATTACTATGTAAAAATTATATGTGTTAATAATTAATTCATTAATTTATATTGTACATACCTAATTAATTATACATAATAGGTTTTATACTATAGACATAGAGTATAGTCTATTTTATTATTCACAATGCTATATTTTTCACGAAAGCGTTTAAAAATAAATACATATTTCAAATATTTTTACGGCATCCTAAATTTAATCTCATGGTACCCTAGGATGCCGCGGCACCCTGGTTGGGAACCTCTGTCTTAGGGCCATACAAAAATGAGGTTTTTTATAACACATAAATTAAATTATAATACGAGTATGAATTATTAAATAGTGATTCATGAGCTCAGGCCTGACCAGAAGGGGGAAAGGGATGATCCCCAGGCCCGGAAATTAAGGACTACAAATTATTAAAAAGTAAACACAATTAATGATAATAATTTCATGAAAATTGCAGACAAAATTAAGAAATAACCCATGGCTTCGGGTTTTTCTCTCCACGGCCTTGCATGAGCTAATAATAATTATAAAATATATTTATTATTTTATCATTTATACCAGCGATTCCCAAAAGGTGCGTGGCGATGTCTGTACAGGGGCGTCGAGCCCTTATGAAATACTATCTGGTCTAACATTTTTCTTATGATTAATCACGCTATGACTTGGGGAAGGGCGCCCTGAAAAAACTTTAGATAAAAAAGGGTGCCGTGAGTCAAAAAAGTTTGGTAGCACTGATTTATACATTAATAAAAACACATATTATAGTCGTTGCCAGATAAATTAAGACGGCGGCGGCGGCGCTTTTCATGAAGTGTAGCCCAAACTAGTCGCTAGCAGTGTGGTGCAAAGGTCACACAGTTGGCTACGACGCGTGCAGTCACCAGTTTGAACCCGATGTGTTTCGACCGCGCGACGCACTTCAATCGCATCAATAATTTGTTTACGATAAATGTATAAAAATAAATGACTCGGCTGATCAATGACAATATTAAATATTAATTGATATGGACATAAGGGAATATACTAATATAGATGTTTATGTCGTCGGATCCCAAACGGCTCCCGTCCAAAAAGGTCTAACGAACAGTTAAATTCCTAAACGGCTCCTGTTTTGTACACCACAAATTCCTTCCCACTTCATACAGACTTAAGGTACAATTTGGCTAAAGCGACCGCGACCGTGACTGCGACTGTGATTGCGACCGTGTTTCACTGCATCAATGTTATTATATGTACCTATCTGGTTTAGCTATAGCAACTGCGACCGGCGATTTTGAACCGGTCGCGGCGATCTAAATTTCGGTCGCTACACGAGCAGTCATACAGAGCAATACTACACACCCAAATATTTTTAAGGTTATTGACATACTAATCAATGTACAATCTGAAATGCAAATTAAAGCTCGAAGTTATTTTAATACACCAAGATCGAAAAAAAGCAAGAGTTCGTCGAAAAAATCATTTGCGAGTTTTCATCAAATAAAATATCACGCATAGACTATATAAAAAAATTGTGCTTAACAAATTTAACCAATATATGATTTTTTTCATATTTTTATTTATACCTTTTTTACATTTTTTAAATATTTTTTAACGTTAAAAATTTAAAACTTAATATTATACTATACGCTTTCTTTATATAATTTTAATAATTTACATAAAGTACACCAAGACATTTTTAACCACACCTCTTTTGAGATATTCCTAAGTCTGTATAAAGTGGGAAGGAATTTGTGGTTTACAAAACCAGAGCCGTTTAGGAATTTATCTGTTCGTTAGACCTTTTTGGAGGGGAGCCGTTTGGGAATTGACCTTTTTGTAAAACGGGAGCCGATTAGAGAAACGGGAGCCGAATGGGCTACGACCTTTTATGTACTCATTAGTGCCAGTATTGTGTTCGTGTTCTTTTGTACTGAAAACGTACGCTATAAAATAAATAGTTTTTTTTATGAGTTCAAAAATTAAAAATCGTAAAGCTCACAGTTAAGCTAAGGAAATAATATAGAATTAATATCGTAAAATAATTTTTGTAACAATTGTTGGTTTATTGATATATTTTCGGTAATAATATTGAAATACGGAGAACTACTAGTTTTCCGTTATCGCGCCGCCGTCGCCGCCGTCTCAATTTATCTAACAACGACTGTATTATACTTAAAAATGAAATTGCCGAGCCTTCATTTGGGCAAACTAGTCAATCACACTATTCATTACTATTTTCAAGAGCATTTCTATTAGAAAAATCATTTATTCGCGGTAGTAGTTTTTCTTTTTCAGTGCGTTGTGTTTTTATTTTCCTTTTTAAACTTCCACTCAATGTACTCGTTTAGACATTATATTATGTACATTTAAATAATTTAAGTAAATATATGGTAAAACTCCAAAAATGACTGGACACAAAAAGAAAAAAATATATAAATAAATGTAAAATGTAAATATGTATAAGTATTAACTTCTAATATGTTTTTACTCGTAAGTAGACAACAACGTACGACGTACAAATCAAAATAGATTGAACAAATAGATAATATAACTATAAAACCTACATGATAATGGCTACTTTAGAAAACGTATTCTTTAAATAGTTGTGCTGTAATTTCTAATTTAATTTCTAATTAATCTTTATAACTAACCGTCCGTTTGAAAAACTAATAACGTATATTATTAGATAATAATATACAAGATTAACGCTACTGTTGTACATTTTTTTTTTCGTTTCGTATTTCAGATCAAATTATTTTTTACATAAATATAATTAAAAAATAAATGGGCCCTGGCAGCCACTGTCTAAATACACCACTGTCATCCATTAAAAAAAGCATTTTTTTCATTATATTGGAGTAACTCGTCGTTTGCGAATTCTACTTTTTTTACATTTTATAGATTTTTATGAATGTTATTACTATCAGCTTTTATAAAAATAAATTATATACATCATATATTTTGGATGCAATATGTCAAGTCTCATAAATTCTAATATGTTGTCAAAAAAAAAAAAAAGTAATAATAATAATAAAGAAATAAACCAATAACATAACACTTATTAAAATCATTTAAGTAGGTAGGTACATACAAGACCGAATTTAGAGAAGGGACCAACAATGGCGTGCCCAGAGGGTAGGTAGGTAGGCCTTGGCCTACCCTATTTTCAAATAGTTATTGTTAATATTTTTTACTTTACTTTTTAATATCTATAGATATTACTAACAAGTTAAACAGGAGAAATTGTGTTATATTATATTATATGATCATTTTTTCTAATTCAATTTAAAAATGTTTTGAAAAAATTACGAAAAAAAAATTAAATAATGTGTCTCTATTAAAATTAAAATAGTTATAACTGGACTTATTTTACATTTTGATCGTGGACACGCTTCTAGGGGCCATCGGTCAAATTGTGTTTCTAGCGGGATTTTTTTCGGGATGGTATATTGTAATTGCCTCTATGTATATCATATGCAGTGGCATACGCAGTGGTAGGGTTCTAGGGTTTTAACCTCCTCCCCCCATAAATATTACTAAACATTCATACAGATGTAAGTGTACTATCTGAAGAGGTCCTAAATGACTTAGTTAAGAATTCAAATCGTAGATTCAATTTAAGACTGAATCTAAATAAAATGTATAAATAGAATATAAAATTGTTACTTTTAAAACTGCATGAATATTGTTTAGTTATATTATTATTTTATTTATAGTACCATATAATATGTTATTACCAAATAATTTATATTTTGAGAGTTAAGACAATTAAAAATATGAATTTGAAGAATTATTTTGTATAATAAAATGTTAGTTATATTGATTAGTTCAGTTATAGAACAAGGGGTGTGGAGGCCAAGCCTCCCGCAGGTCTCTGATCAACCTATAATGCAAACCCTAACCAAACCTAAATCCTATGTACGCTACTGATTATATTTAGCATTTTATAATAATATTAACTAAGGCCTGGAACTTGATTCATTTGCATCTTTTTTCTTATGCATACATTCGATATTTTTTTTTAGTATTTTTGGTGCATTTTATTCATTTTTGTATTTTTTTACATTTATTTGCATTTTTCTTGTTGAAAGTACACTTTTTTGCAGCGGTTCTTAACCTATCGTAGATCATTGATCCCCGATGAAAGATTTTTAAAATTTGCGGACCTCCTTACCAATTTTTTTCTTTTTTTTTTACAAAATATCTAATGTTATTGGAACCAAAATGATAATAATTATTTTCTATAATAAATAAAATTAGTAAATATAACAAAACATACATATTTATAATTATTTATATAAACTTAATTTTTCAGTTAATTTTAATTTAATGATTAAGTTTTCATTTTTTTTTTTATATATTCTTAAAATTTTATTTTTAATTATTTAATGCGATGGTATTGGTGTTATACTTGATACACGAGTTTTTTAACATCGTATAATAATAATATTGTAATATTGCACTCATGTCACGTATTAACAGTTATCGCGGACTCCCGACAAGAGTATCGTGGACTCCTAGAGGGCCACGGAGCTTTATATCAATTGCGCAGAAAATCGCAGGTAAAGAAAGAAAAATTATGGGATGGAAAAAAAGTATACATCTATTACGCCAATCGATATTCGAGTTAATACATTTTACGACTACTTCATTGATACATATATTGACGAAAATGCAGCTTTTCCCTCGTATCTTTGGTCATCATGTTACATATCAAGTGAAAGAACAACAAATGCCTTTGAGGCATTTCACTCAGCTTTTGGGAAATATTTTTACTCATCCCATCCAAATATTTTGGTTTTTTATGAAGTTTTAAGAATAATGTAACGTAATAATCGTAATAAGTATTCTCTTAGTTATCACAAATAAACCAAACTCTAAATTTATGTCAAAAAAGTAAATAGTAAAATAGATATAACTAATTTTAATATTAGACTTAAGAACTTTTCAAAATTTGTAGGATTAGTGTAAATATATATATATATCAGAGGTGGGTAACTGGCGGCCCGCGATTTTTTTTTTATCTGGCCTGTATTATATTTTAAAATTACATCATTAAATGTCTAAATGTCATATGTATTTATAAATATAGCTTTCAACTATAGATTTTCGTACCAAACAATTTAACTAAATCAATTTCTTCGTATCATTCGTATCGTGCTGTTGCGTGTGTTGAATTTATTATTTCAATGTATATAAATGCTAATTAAAATTCATATTTCGAATGACCTTTTTTTTTTATGCTCTGGCCCGCTAGATTTTAGTTTTCTAAAAATTGGCCCTCTAGTAAATTTTAGCTACCCATCCCTGATATATATTATAATATTTGTGTAAATACCAAGTATGTAAAATGATAAGTTTGATTTTAATTTTAATTTTTGTTTTTAGCCATTATGAGTTTTACATGTACTGTATATTTGTTATATCGGCGCAATAGATATATACCTTTTTAATATACACTTTTTATACCGCACAATAGATGTATACTAATAGATCTATACAGGTAGTATCCCAAATGCGGCGCAATTGACGAATACCGGGCTACGGACCACACGTTAAGAACGACGGTCATCAAAACCGCACATTTTACATCGTTTAATACCACACACATTTATTCTATTGTTAAAAACGGAAATTTGAAAGGTCAATATTTCAAAACCACACACATTTGATTAACAGATCTTTCTCCCTGCATACTTTGCACGTACAGTTCACTTTGCCGTTTCGTATGATTCCCACTCATAATCATTTTTTTTACCCTATGATCTATTTGGTGTTTATTTTTTTTATATGTTATTAATCAACATTATAGTAAATTACACTAACATTATAGCTATCCCTATAGCAATTATAAAATACTGATAAAATCTACTATTTTAATAGTGGGTTGAACTGTTTTGTTTTTTCCGTGTTTGCTGGCCAATATAAAATAATCGAACTATAGGTTTATATTAAAGGTGCTGAAAAAATTGATGCTTCCACTGCGAGTTTTCAAATAACTACCCAAATTTTTTCAAGTCCGCCAATAATTTAAGTTCGATGATGAGTTCTTTAAATTTAATAAAATATCTACTGTAACAAGATTCAACTAAAACATCATAAAGATATCCTTTTCATTACACCATAGGAAGACAAATATTTGATAATAGTAGGATAATTAGAAAAAGGATAATGTAACGTCTAAGACAAACCTTTTTATAACGTACCGCATTGTATTATGGATCAACAAATATATCTAACGAATATTCTTATTTTAACATCTTTGGAAATTATCAATTTCACAATAAAACGATTATGTTCAAAACAAATATTATTTGAGTTCTTAAAAAATCTTTATATAATGTATAATTTAAACGGCAAAAAATCAATTTAAAAATAACATCAATAGAAAAGTTATAAAAGGTCATAATAAAATATTGATTAAAATGATGTTTAAATAATTATATAATAATTAAGTAATTAATTTTTATCACATTTTTAAATAACTTGATAAATAGAATATATTATTCTTGTTTGCTATTATTCTATATGCATTTAAGTATAAATATGTATATACAGTGGCGGAACTAGGAATTTTTACGCCTGAGGAAAATGTTAAGATTACGCTCTATCATAGATCAAGAATAAAATACCCTTCCCTACAATTTTTTTCTAATAATTATCATACAATCATACTTACAGAGTTTTAAACACATTATCATCAACAAAGTTAAAAATACCAAACTAGCAGTCAACTGTAAATTATTATTTACTACGAAAATTATTATCTCTACGATTTTACGCCCGGGGATAAAACCACGTCTTCCATCCCCTAGTTCTGCCCCTGTGTATATAGAATGCTACCCATAAGCATGCGTAGACATAACTAGCAGGATAGTCATACGTAATATCATTAATTATATATTACAATATAAGTGTATATTATATATATATATATATAAATAGTAACTGTATAGTAATATATAATTAATGGTAATACATTAAAATTTAATATTAACAATAAATGTGAATGGGATAACTTTATTTAACTAAATAATTATATATTTTCAATGTTCTTATACATGTATTTACTGTTTACGAACGTTTCGAAGTGGTTGAACCTAATATAGTTGAATATTATTGTGACATTATTGAATATTTTGGTGACGGTGGAAAAGTTCACATAGTAGTGAAGTGCCTACCCTGACTACCTCGTGCGCATGCTTATACTGCTATATTGATCGTACATTTGTGCACGGTTTTGCCTATTCTTCTTGACAGAATCATTTGGACTCATTCCGACCAACTTCATCGTTCACTGTTGAACGTTTATAGTGTTTATAATTTTTATTAAATTATAATTTATTGTTTACCACGTATTCATAATATAGCCACGTCTCAGACACACTGCTGCCACACTACAACCAGATCATCATCATCATTGTAAGTATCATTAATTTTTTTGTTAGAAGATGCAATGAAACTCCTTATTTTAACTATTATATATATATTCAGTTTTTATGTATTTGTATTATATGTATATTTTATAATAATAATAAACGCATTATTGTATCAAAACATTATGAATTATTTTAATATAAATTATTACAGTCAATCATGTTTTTTGTTCTCAATGAACATTTAACAGATGAGTATTTTAACAGGCAAATATAATATTAATTTTAATGTTAAGTTATTCAAATTAGACATGAAAGTGTTTCAAATAACCAAAATTATAAATTATAGATGTTATCATTTAACATATCATAGATGTACCATGATATCGTCATATAAATGTTAGTATGTAAGTGCTTATAGATGTTATGATCAGACATCTCATATATTTGTAGTGTTGTTATTATATAAATGTTTATATTTAACTGTCTATAAATTATTATACTAAAAGTTGCTCAACCGGGCATTAGCAATTCCACAAACAGCTTAATAAAATCAATACGCTTTAGTCAATAATTCATTTTTGTGAACTATTATTAGACCCCCACCCACCCCCACCCAAAAACACTTCGATGTAATTCGATGTAAGAAGATGTAAGTTCAAAAAATGTAGTGACATTACGTTTAGCAATTTAAAATATGTAAGATAAATATAGAAATCTAGTTAAATACTATTTTGTTTTATTAAAAATACCTATCGCAACAAATAAGATTATTTGTAAAGTTATAAAAAACCTGGTCAACATTTATTTTACTTGGCAGAAAGCAATTAAATAAATCGCAGACAATTAAAAATGGACTAATTTTCATTTTTTATTTTTGGTAGTTGCTTATTTGTATTTTTCTTGTGCACACTTCCTGCCAAATAAATAATTTGTCGATTAATTGTTTAACTTAATAATAATAATAATAATAACTAATAATAATTAATAATAATAATTTAATTAATTTAATTTATTTAATTAATAATAATTTTAACTAATAATCTTATTTGTCGTGGTAACAGATTGTAATATATTTGTAATTCAACAAAATAACATTTTATATAATTTCTATACTATATCACGCCGGTTACGGGTTTGAGCGCTAGGGTCACCTTTGGATATTGATCTTTGAGAGCATACCAAGAAATTCAAAATGTCGCCGATAGGCCTCGCTGGTCTGGGCGTACGGCAGCCGATCAATACGTCTAGCACAGCGGTTCCCAACATTTTCGAGACCATTATTCGCAAACCGAGAAAAATATTAGTAAATACCTCTAGCCGCTAAAAAAACAGTTTACCAGGCCGTATAATTATCAGGTTATCGGTTATCACAACCTAATTGGACCGATTAATGGAATCGCAATGATGAATATATATATATATTATGTAAAGATACATTTAATTTTTTTATTTTTTGTTTGTCTTTATGTAAAATGGTTCGTTTTATTAAATATAATCGAGAGTACACTCTATAAATATAATTTGAATATAATAACACAATAATAATAATTATACTAAAAGGTTATACATAAAAAGAACATAAAAGAAGTCCAATATTTACCTCACAAAAACAATATTTTATCCCTTTGTGGGTAATTAACCCCAGGTTGGGAAACGCTAGTCTAGCATTAAATTTATGATTATTGTTTGAGAACAATTGTATACACGTCTAGCTCTACGTGGCCACCGGTTTTTTAAATATTACTTTTTCAACAAAGCAAAACCTACTTTATACATTTTTCTACAGTAGTTCTTGCGTTTTAAAGGAAACATATTAAAGACCACAAAAGTTTGTTGGTCCAATCTTCTGTTGATCCTTTACAAATAATTTATTATGTTTTTTATAGAGCTCAATTGTTTTTAGACAATTTATTCTGTTTTTTTTTCAATACGCTGTTTTATTTACAACCATATTACACTTTGATTTACGATTTTTCGTAGATGAAATGCTACATTTAAGTAAAGCTACTCTTTTGTCTTTGTATTTTCTCGCAGTTTTACGTTTTTTTTTCAAACGTATGAACGCACAAACGAATTAATGCCGACGCACAAATATATTAATATATTCCTTATAAAATGGTAATATTCGTAATTTAAAGGCAAAAAAACGGTATAGACGCGAATAGGAACGCAAGACTGCTCTTTTGTTCTTTGTGGTGACAAAGGAAAACGGATAAAATTACATTCGACAAAATCTTTTAACATTATTGCGCCGGTGTTCTAGAAGTTTCGTTACACACGCCAGACAAAATCGATAGAGCTAAAACCGGCCGGGCCAGCGTTGTGCAAACCCGTAGCTCGGAGAGGAGAAGTTCGGGCTGCCAGGTAGTTCAGACCGTTGCCGTAGCAACGGCGCAACGGCACGACCGTACGGTGACTTCACACTGAAAAACCAATAATATTTCAATTAGATTTTGCGCTAGGGCTTATGTATATTTTTCAAGTTGGAAATCTTTCGATAAATTTGAATTTTTCCCAAAATCCAAAATCTGCACACCAAACCGACCTATTGGTGCGAATTTCAAGTAAATTGGTTCGTTAGTTTAGGCTACAGGGTAGCAGACATGATTTTCGGAAAGTAACATTAGTTAAATACGAGTTGGTAGTCTCGTCGTCCCCATTGTCGAGCCCGGGATTCTTATTTTTACTTAGCTCTGCGCCGCCGCGACCACGACATTGAATAGTACACTTATTATATACCATACTATACTATATAATAGTATACTATTAAACAATTATCATGGGTCATAGGCAGAAGTTTGGTATAGGTTCAGCCAGTTGCGTAATTGGGAGGTCGCAAGGGGTCACACTAGCGACCCCGAATATAATATATGGGTTGCAAAAGTATTATTTTGCAACCCCTGAATAATCCATATTTATGGTTTATCGCTAGATAGTAAAAAAATTAAAATAAGTAATTATTTATTTAAATAATTATGAAATAAAAAAAGTTAAAAAAAAAAAACTGAGAAAATTGAGACGATAATTACATCGATAACAATACGACGACATAGAAGTTTTAATATAAAAATAAATTATATAATATTAGATATAATATCGGCTGTAATTATATTATAATTATAAAGATTATGTGATTTAAATTTTAAATAAAAGTAATGTTCGTGCCTATATATTAATTATAAAACAATTAAATTTATAGTTTTTAATAACATGTATTTATATATAAAAATTATATAGAATATACTCGTAATAATATGATTATATTAAAACATTGTTTTATAACTTTTGTGCATCCTGAGTAACTTTTGCAACCCCTGATATTTTTTCCGAATTACGCCACTGGGTTCAGCACAATTTTTTCTTATACGTGTAAGAACTCATAACAAATAACTTATGTTATTAGTTATGCTATATATTAATTGTATATTTTTTAGTCTTAGAAATAAAAATTACTGATTCACTAAATTAAAATATAAAAAAAACTTAATTATATAAATGAAATGCAATATTACAAATCTAATTTGTTATAAAAACACTAAAGTTATATAAATAATAATATTTATATACCTTTATTGCTATAATGAAATATCACTGACATTTTTACCTAACCCTTAATTCATCCAAAATGAAACAAAAATATATTAAAAAACAAATTCTTGACCAATTAGGAAGCTAATATTTAAGAAATACAATTAAGGAAAATTTAAATTTTTTTTTTTTAGCCGCATATATAATTTTTATTTTATTGATACGTTTGCTTTATTTGTGTAGTATTTTTTTATTGTTTAAGTCAAATTCTATATTAACATAATTATTAACTTAAGGTAATTTAAAAGATTGTAAATTATAATGAAATTTTTTAAAAATTTGTAATAAAAAAAAAGGGACGATAGTGTTGAAAAATCCGAGATTTCTTTTTTTTTACATTTTATATTCGATTCCGTTTCTTAATCTTAAATTAATTCGTTCATTACCTTTTAAATATTACTACTATTGTAACTATACTTGATTAAGGTGTAGGTATGAATTTCGCGATAACAACAATACAAAGAAATTACGCATCATCAGGTACCTAGTTAAATTCTTGCTTTCCGTCACAACAAGATCAAATAACCGCAGTCAAAGATTAATATCATTTGTAACAATTCAATGACCTGTCTGAGAAATAAAACTTTTTTATGTTTCCTTTAGCAAAAATTATAAATGTACGTAAATATTTATTTCAATCAATTCGTCGTCCGACGAGCGTATCCAATCAATACGAAATAATGAGGTGTGGCTGAAAAAGAAAAAATGCAATTTTATCATTCGTTTCTGTCTAGTTTAATGCTTCTAGTTTGTATTTAAATAGGTTGCGTACATAAGTACAATCAGTAAGGCAAAAATGAATTATGTAAACCATATTTTACTCTATTTCATTCGGTGATTGGACGAAGAAAACACGATAATAGTCTGCGTAGTCGATCGTCATAAATTATCTAGAGCAGTGGTTCCCGTACTTTTTTACACATATCACTCGAGTCTATTGGGGATCAGTCGCTAATTTTTGTCCAGTAATCACTAAAAATACGTCTTTGTACAATGATTACTGTTAATTGACGTATTTTTCAGTGATTCAGGATGATGATTACAAGATAGTAACATAACAAAAGATAATCATTTACGCGATACTCGGTAAGAAATAATGTTGGATTTGTTATTATTTTACAAACATCAATAATTATCTAAATAAATTCGTTTTGTTTTCCAATCGTAAAACAGTTTGAGAACTCCTATTTAGAACGATTACTCGGTCGACGAACTGAACTACGTAATACATTTTTTTTTTAGCTGTCATAGCGTTGATAATGGTAAACGTGTGATTCGCACGAATTTGTTGTACAACGTAGAAAGAGTGACTCGTAACACGGGTATCGGCATATGAGTGACA